>NC_048314.1:24264461-24323619 GCF_013100865.1 Trachemys scripta elegans
ACCTGCCCAGCTCCCCCTGGCCCCCTCCCTACGCGCCCCCGCCGGCCAGTGACGGCAGTGCCAGCCGGGCCGCAACGAGGGAGCCCCGCCCAGCTGCCCGCTCCCGGAGGGTCGGCCCCGCCCCTGACTGCCGGCGCGCGGGACGGGGCTGACGCACACCCGGCGGCTCGCGGGCTTAACGGCTGCCGAGCCGGGAACGAGGCTGCGGGGAGGGCTCTAGTCCGGACGGCGAGGAACTGCCCGCGCGCCCTCCGCTGTGCGCATGCGCCTGGTGCCAGACGCCCTCTCCCCTAGTCGGTAGGTCTCGTCACTTCCGGCTGCCGAGTTATGTTTCCGGGTTGGGGGCTTGACAGCTGGTTCCCGGTGTCGGGAGCGTCACCTTCGGCTCCGGAAGCAGCTGCCGCCGGTGGGAGGCGATGGGGGATGGGCAGAGGGGCCGGGGGCCGCGCGGTGAGTGAGACGCTGAGACACCCTCGGGGGGGGGGGCTGGGCGCGGGGGCCCCGCCCTGCGGCTCCGGCCTGCTCCGAGTAGCGCGTCGGCTGGGCAGGGGCTGCCGCGCAGGAGGCTCCCGGGCTGGTACCGCTTCGGAGCCGGGCTCGTGGGGCGCCGCCGGCAGGAGCTGGGAGGGGAACGCGCGTGTCCAGGGGCTCCGTGGCTTCGGAAGCGATAATAAGGGGGGGCCGTGGGGGGCACGAGGCGTTCTTGGAGCACCCGGAAAACGGCTCCGAGTTTCCGAGTTTCAGCTGGAGGGTTTTGCGGCGCGGGGCCTGTGAGGGAGCCGCTCGGCTCCGCTTTGCGGTGCTCTCCTTCCCCCTCCCACCGCCCCGTGTGAGATGCACAGTCGGGCTGCTCCCCTGGCGCGCTGTGGGGCTTCAGCAACTAGGAGCCCAAAGCTCGTTTCAGTTCTTGTTGGCATTGTCTACAGGGAGGGCATTCTGGAGTAACTGTCCCTGTGTGGACTCTTTGTGCTGGAATAAGTGAGGTTTGGAAGTGGAGTAATTAATACAAAATAAGCAGGAGAGTTCTGAGTAACTAATTGTATCCATGTCAGTGCTTGGAATGCTAATTTCACTGTGGGATTACACTGCTGTTTTCAACACTCGAAGGAGTTGTAACAGCATAGAGGAGGGACATCCAGGTGAGTTGAGAACAAAGACTTGAGGTTGCACATCAACCTGGTAAATCGGTGGATTGTTGAACAAGGATTTGGTGGGTAGTGAAGTATTTATTTAAAAATATTCCGTATTTCTAGGAGCAGCATGTTAACACTTGAATGATGATAGCAGATGCAGCTCTGTCTACAACTTTCCTTAGAACACAAGACAAACAGACGAATTCGCAGAAGAATATGTGAGAAAGTTGATGATGCAGGAGACAATAAAGAAGAATTGTTGAATATATTGTCAAATTTCTGTAGAATTGCTTAAAAATTAGGTGATGAAATGGGGAAAGATTTATTTCCAAACTGAGACACCAAAATTGAGAGTTTAGAAGAACTCGGTAATAATTCCCTGCAAAAGTCAAAGGGAAGAGTAAGAACTCAAAACAGCGAAAGGGGGAAACGAGAGAAATTTACTCTGAGATGTGTCTATCATTGTCATGTCAATATGCTCCTACTAGGCTCCTTGATTAGTGTAGTTAATAACTGCAAATGAATTTTTATTCCTGTTAGCTCTACAGAGCCAAAATAGTTCTGAGAAAACATTGAGAAATTACCAGTGTGAATGACCCAGCAAGAACCCAGCTTTATTCTCATGTCACACGTTTTGTTCACAGCATTAGCTATTAGAAAACCTAAGCAAAATGTGGAAATGCAATCTGGAGAATTGACGGAAAATTCCCCTAACCAAACTTCTTGCCTCTTATCCACCGCTTTGCTGAGGAAAATTGTGTACAAAGTAAATGAAATATCTTTCTGGGAAGAAATCTGCAAAACTTGTCACTGGTGACAATTCCAAATCCACTTTTGACAATTAACAATAATGAATTTGAGTGTTTCCACTCAATTCAGTAGGTAATTTGTTTTTTAATTTTTTTAATTGTGCAGTCTAACAGATATGAACTTTATAATAAGGATAATAAAAATGTCTTTTAATGCTGTATTGGTTTCAGTCTATTGTCTGGTTTGGTGTTGAAACTTGATCTCTCTTTAATTCACAGGCACTGTTAGGCTATGAGCCCTTTGAAGAAACTGGAACAGGAGTAAAACTGGCTGAGTTAAAATTAAATCTTGACTTTTGGAACCTTTAAATAAAGCATCAAACTTATTAACTGTGTAATTTGGGAACGGTCGTGTCTCAAAATACCTGGCTCTTTTGGTGCCATAGAACTGCAGCTGCAGTAAAATGTTTGCAAAACTGAAGAAGAAGATAGCAGAGGAAGCAGCAATTGCTCCTCGGCCAGGAGGGGCGGCCAGAATTCCCAGATCAGTCAGCAAAGAGTCAATCACGTCTGTGGGAGCAGATTCTGGAGATGATTTTGTAAGTATCATATTTTGCATTTTACTACAGCATTTCTAATGCACAAGGTTACAAAAAGCCATGCAAGAATCTTGACTGACTGAAAAACCAAGTGCACGGCAGAGAGAGATGAGTGATGTGCAAATGTATCTCTAATCAGAATAGTTTTTGGAAATTGAAGTAAGTATAGTCAGATGTTAGTGGATGAATAAATATTAAACATTATTTTTTCATGTTAAGAATATAAATTACATAATTATCCTCAGTGCAGAACATGGCAAATGAAGGTATAAAATATCAAACAATGTTACAGCAAAACTCAAGATACCGCAAGTAAATGAAATGCTGAAGATTGCAAGAAAGCAAGTCTTAGATTGTAGTGTTCTGATTCTATGTTAACCTCTTAGGTTCCTGGTGCAGTTACTGGTCAGGCATATTGTTTACATACCTACATAGGATGCTTATGTTTCTGTGGCACTGGAAAAACTTGCAGATTGTTAATTGGATAAACTATTTTTCATTTTAAACTATAGTATCTGTAGACTCTATATTAATAATTTTAGGTATGCATACATTAAATAAAACCTGTTAGTGCTTTGGCTGAAAGTCATGCCTTCTGAAGGCTCTTATGTCACCCAAATCCTAGATTAGATTATACAGCAGCATCACTTTCAGACCCTGCAGTTGCTGTAGAACAGAAGATTTCCCCTGTGTCTTCATTCCATCATCTGTAAAATAGATTTTTCCAAGGAGGGGTGTTGTAAAATAGTATTTCTGAATCTCAAACATAGATATTGGTGCTGAGCTAGACAGGAAATCGTGATCTCAAATAGTGAATGGGAAAATACTGTGGTTTCTACACTCAGTTTTTCACTCCCCCACTCAGCTAATTTTCATATAGCCACAATGTTTCTCAATACTATATCAATTGCTATTGCGTTGTTGGTGTAGAGAACAGAAAGAAGTACAATGGAGGGAGACATTAAAATATATGTGAGAAAAGGTGGGTGAAGTAATGTCTCTTACTGGACCAACTTCTGGTGGCAAGGGAGACAAGCTTTCTAGCCACGCACAGCTCTTCTTCCGGTCTGGGGCAGGTCTACACTTAAAACGCTGCATCGGCACAGCGGCCCCAGCAGTTAATTGAAGATGCTCCTGTGCCGATGGGGGAAGAGTCTCCTGTCGGCGTAGTTAATCCACCTTCCCAATAGGCTGTAGCTATATCCACTGGAGAAGCTCGCCCATCGATATAGTGCGTTAGGTCAGTATAACTACGTCGCTCAAAGGTGTAGATTTTTCACCCCTCTGAGCGATGTAGTTATACCAGTATAGGTCTGTAGTGTAGACCTGGCCTGGGAAAGATACTTGGAGCATCACCGCTAAATGCAAGGTGGAACAGATTGCTTAGCATAAGTAGTTAACGTATATTCTAAGGGACCATTCAAGGCAGAGTGGACCATTAACATCTCTGCAGTCATAGGACAGAAAGAGGGGGTTAGTGGGTTACAGATTGTTGTAATAAGCCATGAATAAAAGATATTACCTCAACCGTCTTGTCTCTCTAATATTGTGGGAATGACACAGCTACAACTACATTGCATACAATAAAATATGGGTAATAGTTCAGGATTTGTTGTTCATTTTTCAAGAATTCTGTGCTTTAGCAGTATGCACTTAATTGCTTTTAATTTTGTTTCCATAACGAGCAAAAAATAAGAGGACTGTAGAGAATAAAAACTAATTAAATTAATATTATTGTCAGAAATTAACATTGTATCAGTGTTTGCAAACTGTTTTTCCCAGATGAAAGGCTTACAATTTCCCTTTTCCCGCTACTTAACTATTCATCCTCTCCCCTGCTTGGAATCCTTCCAACCTGTGTGGCTTAATTTATCTCTTTCCAGTCATCCTATTACATGGTCAGTCCAGTAATTTGAGCTACTTGTTTTCAGCAACTATTCGTTTTAGAAAATATTGTATTTTGTGTCACAGGCCCATGTTGCAGAGGTGACATTTATACCCTCTTTCTTTCTCCCAAGGACCATATGCACTGACTTAGCTAGCAGAATATGCAAATCTGTTCTCCTTTCCATGGGAAATAGGAAACCATTCATTATTTCTAGCCCTTATAATGTTCGCCATCATTAAAATTTGAGTGTGGCAGGATTGTTCTTTCTGGAGTTCAGAAACCACGTAGTTACCTATCTCTCTCTAACCTGCCAAGGCCTCTGATGGAAGCAGCTCCAGAGAAGATCTCTCATCCCAGCTACTTAGAAGAAATGAACAAATACGAAAACTGGAGGCCAAACTGTCTGGTATGTTTCCTGGGGATGTAAATGATAACTTACAACCTTTCAGTGCTGGGAAATATTTTCCTTCACACTTATTTTTTTTATTTACAAAAGGAATTTTTTTTGCTGTCTAGCTAACTTTCTACTTAATCCATTTATAATAAGCCTGTTGGTCAGCATCTGAGAGCTGTACAATACAGTCAATACAAAATCCATACAGAGTGTTCAAATAAAGATTTGACTTCCTGTCTTCCTGCTGTTCTCTTGGCACATCTGTGGGATCTTCCCGAATGTTCAGTATTGTTTTCTCTGTCCCCACGCTCCAACCAGAACACTTCTTTTTGGATGTGAGGGCTTTGGAGCAGAGCCCGGAGCTGGAGCGCAGAGCAGCTCCAGAGCAGTGGAGCTGCAGGTTTTTGCCTGGAGCTGGAGCGGAGCCGGAGCACAGCTCCAAAGCCCTGGATGTCAACCCTCCAGGCCCCAGTTTGATTTCAAATTTACTATTTCAGTAGCATCCAGAGACTCTAGTTAGGGTCAGGGCTCCGTGGTGTTCAGCACTGAACAGTACTTAAGATGACATAGTCTCTGCCCGGAAAGAGCTAATGGTCTAAAAAGACCTGCCTCCCAAAAAAGGGAAGGGTGGGGGCCTGGATCTTGATGCATCTTAAACTGGACAGAAATGGCCCTTGGAGACTGTCCCTGTAATGGGGGCCTCCCTGGCTGGCATACAGCTGGCAAAGGGGCCCTGTGCTGACTCGGCTCCCTGTCCTGGGTGTAGGGACTAGATTGGGGCATTGCTAGAGTGCACTATGTCCTCTGCTATTTTCTGCTTCCCGGGGCTCATAGGGCGGTCACGGGAAACAAATCATAACTTGGAGCAGCCTCAAGGTTGTTCTAACTTGAACTGGGGGCTGGGCAGGCCCCTGCTCAGCTCTCGAATATGGGAAGTGCAAAGGAGGCTTATGGTGCAACTGGAATTGTTAAGTGCTCACCTATTCCTAAGGGATAATCCCTAAGTATTGTTAGGGGCATTTGAGGTCTCAATACTTAGCTGCCATAGAGACAGGAGTCTTACAAATACCTGAAACTTTGACCAGACTCCAAGATCTGTAAACAAATCCTCCTGTGGGCTTCTAAATATACTTGTTCCAGGTACCTTCTTCCTTTAATCTGGCCTGTTAATCATATCTGCTCAAAAAATGGCAGAATTATACATTCACTGCCTCTTCTGCATCATCAAGGCCTGGATTTTAAAGGTAAGAGTGTGATGCTGTTAGCTAAGCAAGGGAGCTGGCCAAAATATTGCACAGCTATTGTAAGGTGTAATATGGAACAAGGAAATCAACTGCTTTTGGATTTCTCCGACCCTCCTTCCCTTTATCTCATTGGGGCAATTGTTCACAAGCAGAAGTCAAACCAAATCATTGTGCTTGTCACCACATTCTACTGTAGCCAATGTTCCTGTTTTTGTGCCAGATTTAGTGCCTTTTCCCTGTTAGTGTAATTAGGCCCTTCTGTTTGTACCGACCATTTACTCCATGGATGGTGTGTGGCAGAATTATTTGCTTGTGGTGTTCATTGTTAAGGTCAGCCTAGTTTTCCTTAACAGGAATGATTTTCTAGTTAAGAAAATCATTGTCACTTTCCACTCATATTTTTTTTTAATTTCTTTCCCTAATGTCTGTCCATTCCTCGTCTGTACTTCTCCCTCCTCATCCAAGATTATGCTGAACAGGTCCGAAACGTGCAGAAGATAAAAGAGAAGCTTGAAATTGCATTAGAAAAGCATCAGGATTGTACGTACTTTTATTTTCTTTCCTTTTTTCTTTTTTAATTTAAAACTGTTCTGCCTTGAATGCAGACGGAGTGTAAAAAGCTGTATAGTTAAAAATGTTTCTCTTCATATTGCGTACATATTGGTTGTAAAAATAGCACACAACTTTCTGCTTGATTTACAGTGAACAAAGCAGCTGTGGTTTGTTTGCAGTTATTCTGACAGTTGCCAGCAAGCTCTTTTGCTGAACTTATGACAGCATTATTGCAGTCCAGATAGGGCCCTGCTGAAATCTTTGTTTGTGGTAGCACTCCTAGTGCTAGGCATTGTGTGAACGTAAAGCGAGGCCTGACCATCTTGATAGTGGTAGTTCTAAATTTTAGTGTGACCTACAATATTTACAGAAGTAAATACACAGTGTTGGCATTTGCATATCGTGACTTTTTAACTAGTGATTCTCTGACAGCTTCCATGAAGAAATTTCAGGAGCAGAATGAGGCTTACCAGGCCAACAGAGCAAAGATGGCTGAAGGAATGGCTTTGGCATTAGAAAAAAAGGACCAGGTAATAAACACAAGGTTGACACAATGAAACAATTGACTGATAGCGGGAGGCTTCTGAATACAATGATGTTGGCATAGTCAACATGTTGTAGTACTAGAGAATCACTGCTGAGATGCAGGATTTGTTTGCCTTGATTTATTCTTATCTGGGTGGAGGGAAAGGAAGAGGGATAAGGTGCAAGGGTCAGTGTTGCTGACAGTTCATTCTGAGACAACGTGCACAGCTCGCTCTTTTTTCTTTAAAAGAGCTCATGAAAGTCTCTAATGTGAACTCAAACTCACATTTGCTGTCTAGGTACAACTCTGTTGTCACATAATTAAAATGTCTATAGATCAGTCGTTCTCAACCCGTGGGCTGCTTGCAGCCCAATCAGCACAGAGCTGCAGCCTGTGTGACATCCTCAGGGTCATACAGGTAGCGTAAATACTGTGTGAACGTGGCCCACATAACACAGAGGGGGCTGCATATGCAGCCCACAATGGTAAGTATGTGGAGAACCACTGCTGTAGATGATGCATTTTTGTTTGCACAGGGCAGATATGCTGTCGTGTCATAAATGAACCTGTCGTAGGCTTTACTGGTATATTAAAATCCTCTCTGGTTACTTTTACTCATTCCATTTGATAACAATTATCCTAATTTAATACCTTCAGTCACATTTATTGTTGCATTTCAAAGTTGGTGCTTAGATTTTTATTTGCCCTCTTTTTTTCTGTCCTTCTCTCCTCCCCTTTGCAGGAATGGAGGGAAAAGTTGGTTCATCTTGAAAAGGCAAGTCTCCTTTGATACCTCTCTGTTAAATGTAGGCCTATGCACATACTGGGACTTGGCAAAGAAAAGTTTATACAGAAAATGTAATTATCGAGAGTATCTGATTCCTTGTTCTCTGGCTGAGACCTGATATTCATGTTTCATTCTCCACTTCATCACCCCGGAAGTTAAACTGGAACTAGTTTTGGAGAGGGAAATAACCAAACACAGACTTCAGACACAAGCAAGAGATGAGAGATTGGCACGCCAGCCAGCATATATGTAAAAGCTCAGCCTTTACCCAGATTGCTTGTGTCCGTTAGCGGAGTGTTGAGATAGCACTTACATTTCTTGCTTTATGCTTTCAAGTATTAGTAAATTAATCCCTTGCATTGCTGCCGAGGTATTATCATCCCTATTTTACAGAGGGGGACAGAGAGATGTGAATGCTTAAGGTCTCGAAGCTATTCCTTTCAGAGCCAATGTGAGAGCTCTGTGGTCTGATCCCGAGGTTGGGAGTCAGGTACTCCAAAATCACACTGCATGCCAGGAAGTGATTTAATCTCTTATCCCTCTGTGGTTTGAGGGAGAACAGAGTGGTTCTGGGGTGAGGAAGATCTTTATGTGCAAGCTGATGATACATTTATAAAAAAAAAAAAAAAAAGTAAAATCTTGTTTTCAGACTATAAACTCGTTAGGACAGTGACCATGTCTTCATGCCTGTCTGTGAAGCATTTAGCGCTCTGTTGGCACTGTATAAACAAAACCCTCACTAGCGTAGACTACGTAGTGGCACTTGCAAGCGCTCCCTCTTCCTTTGTCGTCTGCTGTTGATGCTCATTTCCTGCCAAGAATATTATATGCATTTGCTATGGCAACTGCTGAACAGAGTGCTGCGGGATGAGCTTTATTACCGCTCCCCTTATTCTTCTGTGTAGCATTGACTTGGTGAGATTTGTTAAGAGCCTTTCTAGCCTTGTCACCAAAGTAGCTGGCGAGCACTGTAATGACTATAGACCAGAGCTTTAGTCGCATAAGGGAATTGACATCTGGCTGGAGAAAAATCCTATTGGCTCACAGCCACGGATGCCTGCAAATGAAATAAGTGTAATGGCAATACCTGTTTAGATCACCTACCCCACTGGGGATTTGACATGAAGCACTTCACTCCCAGAGCGTATCTTGGCTCTAAAAAGAGGAGCAGTTCTTGCCAAGAGCTGTAGCTATGAGTGCAGCCAGGGTTGTATTGTAAAGTTATTGTCCAAAAATAGATGTATGTTGACTTCAGTCTTGTGTTGTCAGCGTCATAGCAGAAATTAGTTCCACTTCAGTAATATTTTTTTAAAAAGGATTTCATTCTTGCTGTAGTTGTTCCAGCTGTCCAACTAAGTCTCTGCTCCAGGCATCTTTTACCACAGAAGCATTAAACGGATGTTTAGATTTGCTGTCAAGTGTTTCAAGTATTAATTGCCTATTATGGCATGCTTGAATGGTGGGTGTAAAGAACTTCCTATATAATTTCTTCTTAAATAAGTTATTTTTGTCTTGTTCACAGCACAGTCCTGAAAGTTTCCAAAGTTCAGTAATGCAACCTGTGTTGCTTACTGAGACGTGCATTCTGAAAATACATGTGTAAGAAGTCTGTTATTTATATAGCACCATAAGAGTGCATGGGGATTTGCAGTTATAAACATAAAACAAGATCCTGTTCCCAAGAAGCTTAATTTAATACATTGCTGACCTGAAACTGAGTGGCAGACATTTTGGATTCCTTGTTTAATTTTGGTGCTTGTTTAACAGGAAAAAGAGATGCTTTCGGCTCAGTTACAAGAAATGAGGGAGCAGAGTTTAAATCTTTTCCAAAAGAGAGATGAAATTGATGAACTAGAGGGCTTTCAACAGCAGGAACTGGCCAAAGTCAAACACATGGTGAGATTATTTTGTAGTCTCTTGTTTTTGGTGCTCAAATATATACTACTTGGTGACTCGACATTAAGGCTTTGTCTGCACTACCCACCTTTTAGCGACACCACTGTGCTGCTACAGGTAGCAGCAGTGTAGCTGCTGTTTGTCAGCTGGAGAGAGCTCTCCCGCTGACCAACAAAACAAAAACTTCCACCCCCAACGAGCACCAGCAGCTTTGTCAGCAGGAGAGCGCGCAACAAGGTTAGTCATGTGCTCAGAAAGGTTAATCACGCAATCAGTTGCACTGTTAAACAATAATAGTATGCCATTTATATAAATATTTTTGAATCTTTTCTGCATTTTCAAATATATTGCTTTCAATTACAACACACAATACAAAGTGTACAGTGCTCACTTTATTTTTGATTACAAATATTTGCACTGTAAGAAAACAAAAGAAATAGTATTTTTCAATTCACCTCATACAAGTACTGTAGTGCAATCTCTTTATCATGAAAGTGCAACTTAAAAATGTAGATGTTTTGTTACATAACTGCACTCAAAAACAAAACAATGTAAAACTTTAGAGCTTACAAGTCCAATCAGTCCTGCTTCTTGTTCAGCCAACCACTCGGACACTTTACAGGAGATACATTTACAGGAGATAATGCTGCCCACTTCTTGTTTATAATGTCACTTGAAAGTGAGAACAGGCAGTCGCATGGCACTGTTGTAGCTGACGTTGCAAGATATTTACATGCCAGATGCGCTAAAGATTCATATGTCCCTTCATGCTTCAGCCACCATTCCAGAGGACTTGTGTCCATACTGATGATGAGTTCTGCTTGATAACGATGCAAAGCTGTGTGGACAGACACATGTTCATTTTCATTATCTGAGTCAGGTGCCACCAGCAGAAGGCTGATTTTCTATTTTGGTGGTTTGGGTTCTGTAGTTTCCGCATCAGAGTGTTGCTCTTTTAAGACTTCTGAAAGCATGCTCCACACCTCATCCCTCTCAAATTTTGGAAGGCACTTTGGATTCTTAAACTTTGGGTTGAGTGCTGTAGCTAGCTTTAGAAATTTCACATTGGTACTTTCTTTGCATTTTGTCAAATTTGCAGTGAAAGTGTTCTTAAAACAAACATGTGCTCGGATCATCATCCGAGACTGCTATAACATGAAATATATGGCAGAATGTGGGTAAAACAGAGCAGGGGACATACAATTCTCCCTCAAGGAGTTCAGTCACAAAGTTAATTAACAGATTATTTTTTTAACGAGCGTCATCAGCATGGATGCATGTCCTCTGGAATGATAGCCAAAGCATGAAGAGGCATATGAATCTTTAGCGTATCTGGCACGTAAATTTTTTGCAAACTGGGCTCCCACAGTGCCATGCGAATGCCTGTTCTCACTTTCAGGTGACATTGTAAACAAGAAGCAGGCAGCATTATCTCCTGTAAATTGTCTGAGTGGTTGGCTGAACAAGAAGTAGGACTAAGTGGACTTGTAGCTCTGAAGTTTTACATGGTTTTGTTTTTGAGTGCAATTATGTAACACAACAAAATATCTACGTTTGTAAGTTGCACTTCCATGACAGAGATAGCACTACCGTACTTGTATGAGGTGAATTGAAAAATAGTATTTTATCATTTTTACAGTGAAAATACTTGTAATGAAAAATATAGTGAGTACTGTACATCTTGTATTCTGTGTTGTAATTGAAGTCGATATATTTGAAAATGTAGAAAAACATCCAAAATATTTAATGAATTTCAATTAGTATTCTGTTGTTTAACAGTGCGATTAAAACTGCAATTAATCAACACCCCTATTCAAAAATTTACAACTGAACATTGATTTACTACAGCTTTGAAACTTTACTATGCAGAAGAAAAATGCTGCTTTTAGCCACCTTAATTTAAATGAAACAAGCACAGAAAGCTTCTTTTTTTTTTTTTTTTTTAAACTTTCCCTTTAGTTAGTTAGTATTTTACCTTTAACTCAGTACTGTATTGTAGCTACGTTTTGGTTTTGGTCTCTGCTGACTGCATGTTACCAGCTCCAAATGAGGGTTGTGGTTGACTGGTCAGTTTGTAACTCTGAGGTTCACCTGTATGTTAATTCACTGACAACTGGAGGCTTTACAGTATGTGTCTGCATGCAGTGTCATGTAAACTCCCAGCTGACACTGAATTTTCAGCCTTCTCTGTGTAAAATTTAATCTAATTTAGCTTATAACTTTGATAAAGGCAGCAAGACCCCTCCTTCAGAAGCCTTTATTAATTGTATCAGTTCATCTTTGTCAAAGATAATGTTCTAATGTTCAGCTTTTGAAAAAGGAAGAGTCTCTAAGCAGAGCAGAACAGGAGCTAGAGGCATGCCGTCGGGAACTAACCCATGCTAAACAAGAGCTGCAGGTCACAAGCAACTTGTCATCGCTTCTGAGCAGTGAAGTGGAAGAGTTGCGGCAGCAGCACTCGGAGCTGGAAGCACAGAGGTGTGTATGTGGTGGGGTAAAGGAGTCTGTCAGCAATATCTAGATATTCTGATGTATTTCCCACTTGGCTCTAGCTCCCCTTGAAGAGCCTGCATGTGCAGTAGGCTCGATGCTTAGTCAGTACTTGCATACTAGCATGTGACAGGGAGTACACTATTTCTTTACTAAAATTACCCTTTTACAGTCAAATTGAAACTTTGGTTTGTTTGTATGCAACCCGGATCACTTAGAGTTCTCTGTGCTCAGTCACTACCATTCTTCCGCCTGGTTATGAGTGCTGGAGTATGCAGTAACTAACTTGTAAGCTCCTGTGAATGATTAGTGCCAGGCCAAAATGGCTGTTCTTAAGATTAGAAAAAAATCATAGGTTTCGTAATCTAGCCTCCTTCCCTTGGCAGATGCATTCTGCTTGCTGGCACATTGAGTTACTGTTTTTCTTTCTGTGAAGGGATGAACTAGTGGCAGCTGGGGTGAATGCAGAAAATAAGATCACTGCCCTGGAGCAGAGAGGACAAGAGCTACAAACCTTCATTCAGCATCTTTCGGCAGACTTGCAAAACGTAAGTTGAGATAATTGGAGTCTGATACCTTCCTTTCTGTCAGTTAATGCGACAGTTCAAACTGGGCCTTCGCTGAAATGTTTCTGTTTGCATTCGCTTTGTAAAAACTGAGTTTAGAATCAAAAACCATTTTCCTATATGCCGTAGGCTCGAGTTGCTGCCTCTGGTTGTGAGAAGAGATTGGAAACTTTACAGATAGAGCATGAATCTCTCAAACTGGAATATGAACAACATAAGCTAAAGGTGAAAATGTGGGGACTTTTGGTCTGACCCAGTATGGCTGTTCTTATGTGTGTGATCGGAGGGTACTCAGAAGTTGGTTAGGTTTTAGTGTTCTCAAGCTCTTATACCTGAGATTGTTTGTATTTAATCAGTCTGAACGGCATGAATGCAGTGCAACGTGGCTTCTGAATTGTTTAAGCAGAGATTTTTATATTAACTTCCTCAGTTGAATTATGAACCAGGCATGTGACTTTCTACTGGCAGGTAAAAACACCCAAAGCTAGTAAATGTAATCTTGGAGCAAGACTTAATTTTTTGTAAGTCCCTTTATAGCAAGTTTCAGCCCTATTTAGGACTATCACCAGGAGAGTTGTAAATGCCTGGAAAGTGGGGTAAATGTGTGAGAATTGCCAGCCATGATACCCCCACTGGCAATCTTGTGAATAAATTCAAGAAGTTTGGATAATGGAGCTTTGCTATCTGTGGACAATGTTAACAAATTGGGGAAGCACCGGGGGAAGGGAATTGTGTAATGAAATTAGGTATCAGAGAAGTCTCTGGCAATAGTCATACTAAATCCAAAGTATTAGTATCAAAGACCACAAGAAAATCTAGCTTCTGTTGGGCATACAACTCAGTAAGTTAATTATGGGTCCATACTGCATAATTTTTCCAGATGGGAGGGAATAAAATTGCAGACCTCTACTGGAAAGGCTGAATGGACCGAGCAAATAACATGGATTGGTAGAACTGCAATAGTTAAAATGACCTTTTCTCTTCCAGATTGAAATAAAAATGTAAACACTTCCTATAGAAATCCCAACTCAAGATATTAAAATACATTCTCTATTTTATGCTTTATTTGGGACAGTACGTTTTATATAGGCCTAATAAATAAATTAATTAATTGAAATACAAATTATGTAGGCCAGTATTGAATGAATGGGTGGATTCAGTGAAGCTTCAGAAATGGAAGCCACAACCCCGAGAAAGGGAATAATCTAACAATCTACCTCACTTCAGTTGAGTTGGTATATATTTAATGTTGTATGGATCTGTCTGCACTGCAAAAAAAAAAAAAAAAAAAAAAGACCCATGGCAGCAAGTCTTAGAGCCTGGGTTAACTCACATGGGCTCATGTTATGGGGCTAACATTCCAGTGTAGATGTTTACGCTCAGGCTTGAGCCCAGGTTCTGAGACCTACCCCCTTGCTGGGTTTTAGAGCCAGAGTCTCAATGTCTACACTGTTATTTGCAGCCCTGTAGCATGAGCCCCATGTGCTTAAGCTGGTTGACCTGGACTCTGAGACTCGCTGCAGTGGGTCTTCCCTTCCTTCCCCTCTTCTCCCTCCCCGCCCCCCATCCTAGACATACCCTAAGATAACATAGACTGGCTTTCATTAAAGAGAATTTCTTTTTGATGTGTGTTTGAGGGGGTGGGTGGGTTCCCCCCAAGTGAAATCACTATGTACTGAGCTTGGCTATAAAGATGACACTGGCTTTTTGTTCCAACAGATGACTGTTGAAGTTGTTGAGAAAAATAAACTCATTGAACATCTGCAGGAAAAAGTGTCTTCCCTAGAAAAGAGATTAGAAGGGAATTTTTCAGGGGATGAACATGTGTGGGAGCTACTCAAGGAGGTAACATTTTTAGACTTTTTTAAATCCCTTGAGAACTGTGTGACTATTACTGTATCTGTCATGTAATGGAAGAAATATCTAATATCCTGCATATGCTTCTGTTCCTGCAGTGTGTATTTGCACTCTGCTCCTGCTGGGTGGAATCTTAGACCTTCTCAAGTGTGTTCATGGTCATCTCTGTAGAGAGGGTAGCACACAGAGATTGCAAGCCGTAATACCAGTAACCAAAGAGTTAACATTTAATGTATATTTCTCCTCTTCTGTGCTCTGGTTGCTAAATGGGCTTGCAAAGCACATGGGAAAGAACTCTGGGCACTCTTAAGCAAAGTCCAAACCATCCATTGTATCCACTGAGCTAAGACCCAGGCACTGATGAGAAATAGCTGTAAGTTGAGAGAGCACAGATTGGAACTGCGCACGGCCAATATCTCCCGTTACTTCCTGACCCTGTTCCGCGGCACTGATATACCATATTGTTTCTGAACAAAGGCAGGTTTCCCCAGCCTAGGACGGGGACACTTGCTTTTCCCTGGCAGCACTCGCCTGCAGTGCCCAGCACCCTAGCCTGGTGCAGCTAGTAAATGAACCTGGCTTAAATAAATCCAAGTCCAGTTTGAAAGCTACTTGTAGAGGCAGCACAATGTCCTCTTAGAGAGTAAATGCTACAGCTAGTAAATATTTTACCCTTTGCATGTGTGTTCTGTAATGTCCCAGCAGAGTGGCTCTAAAGGGCAGTAGAGGAGGTATTTCTGTTGCAGCATTGTAGTTTCTCTGACTCCCTGAAGTTGGTCACAGATGCTGATTACATCCTCAGCTTGGACTTCAGTCGAGCATCTCCACGTCTCCCATTTTCAGTACAAATGCTGTGCAGTAGTGGTCAGTAGCTTCACTCAGTGTCAGCTCCTAGGTGCAAAGGTGTGTTACAAGTCCTAGTAACTGCTGTTTGGATTCTGGCCATCATGCCTTCACCTTAAAAGCAGTTTTCAGAGATTAAACTTCTGAGTCCCCCTGTATGATCTGTGATGATGTGTTTAATCTTCAGAAAACTGCTCTGGAGCAGAAACTGGATGACACCAGACAGCAGCTATTGACAGCTAGAACCAATCATGCTGAGACTGTGAACCTACTGGAAACCCAGGTATTTCCTCCTCCTTCACCAGTGCACTCAGTGGGGTTGGCACTTTTGGCCATCTGGAGGGATTAGGAGTGTTTTAGTATCCAGAGAATTTTATTTAAAACCCAATACCAATTGCCAACCTTTCAGTCTTTTTTTTCAGAAGATTTGAGACTGAATATAACATTGAGCTTTGAAAAGAAACCTTATCTCACCAAATCCACTTAGTGTGTCTGTTTTAACTAGAGATTTTGTGTGGCATATATAGCCCTGGTTTCATACTAACCCTTCTGTCACAGGGTGACACTGGCCTTTTAGAGGCAAGAGGCCAGTGCACCTGTGACTGGCCAGTTGAACACCACCTCCCCACCCCCCAGTTTTGTTAAAAGATGGCACCTGGCCCTAGACCCTTCTAGGTCCCTGAAGGAAGATGGGAAGGGGGCCTGTGAGCGCCTCCTTCCCACAGGGGAGAGAGCAGCCAAGAGTTGTCTGAAGGAAAGAGCTTCAGGAAACCAGAAGGAGAGCAGTAACGGTGAGCTGCAGGTGATGCGTTCTGAGGAAAACCGTTGAAGGACTGGCTGGAGCTGGGGAACCGTGCCACAGTTCAGGAAGGCTTGTACAGTGATCCCTAGGAAGAGCGCAAGAACCAGAGTGGTCAGCGTAAGCCTGGCCCAGAAGCAAGGGGCTAACTCTGGAGGGCGGCCCTGAGGAGCTGGCAAGGAAGCCCGGGGAGTGTAACGCTGCAGTGAGCACTGTGGTGGGATGTGGAAAGTGCCCAGGAAAAAGGGGTTGGTCCTGGAGGGAGGTTCCCCTGAGCAGGGGTGGGGCTGACTCTGGGCTCCAGGAAGAGACTCATGGGAGAAAAGTGCGTCTTGAAACTCTTGGAGACGGAGGCCCTGGAATGGGGATAACAGAGTTCTGACAGAGTGGTTAATGGCAACCAGTGACCTTTCACTGGGATCAAAGAGCTCTTGTATTGTAACCAAGTTTTACTTTCGGGGTTGGGAGGAACTGTTTTTACTACCAGGTACCTGTGGACTTGGCATTTTATATGAATAAGCGTTTGAATTTGTCATTGAGACAACATTCCTTTGCATGGGTGAATAAAGGACAGACGAGGCAGGTGCACGTGTCATGCCACAGCCAGCCGCTGGAGGCAGGGGCCATGGTATGACATATTTCCTTATCTAATTTATTTACATTTCGATTCCTATTTCTAGGTCACTAAACTGAACAGCAAAGTAACTGAAGCACAGGGATTGCTCTGTGAGAGAGACGAGTTTCTGAAGAATTTTAAAGAAAGCAACATGTGCCAGGTAGGCCCTTTCCTGGAAGGTGTCGTCTAAGGGTTTCTGTGTTTAGCCTCCTCTGCTACTTCCTTTCCTACCCCATATTACTATTTTGTGTGCTGCTCTCCAGTAATATCGATCTTTATGGACAAGGGAGTAACTCACTCTCCTGTTTTAGCTGAAAGAACTTGACCAAGCTCTACAGCTCGCTAACGGGGCACTAGAGAGGAGCAAAGAAGAAATCGGTGAGAGGGATCTACAGATCCAAAAGCTGGTGAGAATCCTCTAATCGCTCAGGCGACTCCCGCTAAAGCGTCTCCACTATTCTCCGTTTCCTTATTGATAAGGCTGCAGTTGTCAGAACCCTTCCTGCTAATCCTGCAGCAATGGCTCCAAGATGAGTAAATGTATTTGTATGTGAGGGTAGGCGCCAGATCACCACAGAAATAAAGCATAGCATTGCCATTCGTTGGCGATAAGAATGGGGATAAAGCAGTATGAAGTTATGCCTGACTCTGGCTGCAAGCTCCACGTACTTTGCCCTCCAGTAACCATAGGGTTAATACAGTGTTAACTTACAGTAATGTTTTTTCCTGAAGCAAACAGATCTAGAGGTTGAGAGCAGCAAGTTACAACAGCATCTCTCAACGGTAAAGCATCAGTGCGCAGAACGGATTAGCAGGCTGGAGGCTCAAATAGCTGCCCTTGAAACAGCTCGAGAGTTTGATAAAACAACCTCCCAACATAAGATAGTAAGTACAGAAACTGTTCTGTAGAGGGATATTGAGTCCCCAGATGCTGCCTCTGGCATCACCTGTAACCCTTCTGTGTATTGTCTGAAAATACTAAATTCATATGTAACTGCATGTTCAAAGCTGTTCATACTGTGGTGGTTTGAAGTTGAGGGTGAAGATCTTTCTCCAAGCAACAACGTTCAGAGGCACTGAATATGCATAAAGCAACATCTCTTTGGGGGTGGGGTTGTGGATGTTTACTTGTACTGTAAATGTTCACACCCTGGTTCTTGGCACACAAGATCTTTCCATTTTACAGAGCCAGTTGGAACAGGAAAATGAAGATTTTAATGAAAGCAGACAAGAATATGAAAGTTCTTTAAAGAAACAAGAGTCTGAACTGGAAAGACTAAAGGTATGGGCCTAACTCTGTTGATGACTATGCTTAAGTAAAGAACTAAGTTTGAGAAACAGCTAATGGCAAACTGTACCCTCTTGTCCATACTTAAAGCTCATAGGTTCAGATCATGGTTAATTACTGCCACACACCTTCCTCTTTGGAATTAAAATACCTACACAATACAAACCATTCAAGATTCATTACAAATGGCTGGTACTTTCTTGACACACAATGCTTAGGTCTTACTAAATACTGGCATAAACAGTACATTCCAGGACTTAAAGGGATCCTGTCAAGTAAGAATAGCTTTGAAATCCGCTGAGGAAGAAAAGCACTAATAAAAGCACAGAATATCATCAGCAATACATCATTCATTCCTTTAACAGCTACTGCTATCTAAATTAGAGGACTACTAAATAAAACACTGTTCAGTCATTTAAAGCCTAAACCTTCTCTCCTTTAAGATTATAATCTCCTAGAAAGCTCTCAACATTCTAAATATCAGCCCTCTGGTGTGTGATGTAGAATTTAAGATTTGGCCACTGGAGGGAGTCATTTCCTTGTTAAAAGAAGAACAGGAGTACTTGTGGCACCTTAGAGACTAACAAATTTATTAGAGCATAAGCTTTCGTGGACTACAGCCCACTTCTTCGGATGCATAGTTGTTAGTGTCTTTTAAATTGGAAAAAGCAAAAGTGGAAGTGGCAGGTATGAAGCCTTTCATGTGGTGGTCAGGTTTGACTTTGCATACCAGAACTATTCACCTGTCAACAGTGCCAATGCAAAAATGGTGCCAGTATCAATCCTCTTGTCCACATATATTTTAAAAAGAATCCCAAACCACTCCAGCCAATGCTTGGGGATCACTCACCCATCCCTGAAATGCAGCTCTCTCTGGAGTGGGATGTGGCAACAATTCTTCAGCAGAAGAGCAGTGAAGACTGACTGACTACTTCAATAGAAACCAAAAAAGTGTTCCATTTTAGGTAAGCTGAATGCAATTGCCTGGGTTTGTGAAAAGTTCCAAGAAATGGGCTCTCTGCCAGCCTTAAGTTAGCATTGATTTAACAAGAAGTCTGATTTGAGGGACAAGATTGTCTGCTAATCACCTAGACATTCCATTTGTTAATGGATTTGGATCTTAGAGTTGAGAAACCACTGGCTTTTAGTCTTGTTCCTGTGAAAGCTTCATACTGAATTTTCTCCTCTTTCGTAATTATTGAATTATCACTGGCTTGCAGAAGGAATTAAGCAGCAGAGAAACAGTCAGTGTTGAAATTGCCAAAGCACTGGAAGAAACACGGAAACAAAGGGAGGAATTACAGCAGCAGGTACGTTTATTGCTTGAACCCTTGGATTGCCCTAATCCATACAGAGCAAGCTTGAACCTGATTCCGTAATTATCCCAGTAACCAGGGGCCCAAATCAGGATTAGGCCCCAAACATCCAGGAAGAGTCTTTGCCCCCAAAAGTTTCCAGTCTAAGGCCTTCCTGTTAATGCTTACACAGGAGTGTAACTTTACCCATGTGAGATGTTCCACCGATGTCAATAGAACTGTGCCTGTGCTCAAAGTTAGGTATGTGCCTAAGTGTGTGTTTGCAGGATCAGAGATTAAGGCAGGATGCAGCAGGTGGATGTAATAAACAGTTGAAGAGGAGAGGGAGGGCTAGGTGCCAGTGATAGCTGAGAGCCCAGTGCTAAGGTTCTCCATCATTTTGACAGTTTTTTCCATAAGCATCACACTACACTTCTTGCATTCTTTTTTCTACTGGATCACAGCCTTGTTTGTGCTGTTAGAAAGTGGTCCCAAATTAACCCCAGAAATGTTTGCTGTGTGCTGACAACTTGGCATTCAAGGACCCACTGTCAAATCCAAGTTATTTTGTCTAGAAAAGTGTTCCTGGACAACATAAACCAATGCTTGTTTGTTGCTGGGACCTGTGTGTGTTGTCAGCCAAGCAATAGTGCAGGTCTCACTGAATCCAGCCTGCAGTACCACCTCTTTAGGTTTTTTTGCTCTTGGGAGTGAGTTGCAGATCTGATTCTTGAGGAATCAGTTAGATGGTCTCCAGGGTCACATAGGATGCCTAGGTTCTGGGTGGAAGTGATGCTTTCTGTTGCTTTTTACATGCCTATGTCCTGGAATGCAAACAGACAGGATTTTGAATGGGATTATAAACCAAGTGTGCGGACATAGAATATTACATTATATTTTCCTTTCCTGGATGGTGAGTATCTGCAGATTGAAGAACAGCAGCATATATTGCACATCCATAGCTGTTCTCTCCTAACGAAAGACTTGGTTTGCTGTAATCCAAAGTGAGCCCTGTTCTGTCCTCTGAAAAAGTGATGGTCAGAAGACTTCAGCAGTCTCAATGTGACTTCGATCAATTTTGGCCATTAGTTGTATTATTTTGCTAGGCATTGTAGTAATTAGCTGTGTAAACTAATCCGTACTCCCAGACCTCTAACCCGCATTCTGTGTGGCCTGGAACTAGTATATGTGTCTTAAAATTTTATTTGGGGGCAAAGAGGCACTGGCAGCAACAGCCAACAGCAAACTTCTCTACTTACCCCAAGATGCATCTCAAGCAGCCAGTGAACGTACTGGAGCCAACCCAGTAACCTGACCTTGTTCTAGGCAATCACTTTAAACGCACAGTGGTGCTGATCAGTATTCATCCTCCTGCTTCCTAGGTCCACCCACTGCAGAGCATTTTAAGCTGCAGTCCTGTATGGTTTTAATTTGGTAATTATTTCATAGCTGCCATCTGCTGGACATGACAGAAGTTGCAATTCCAGTGTAGAGTTCACCCAAAGCAGTATCTTTTTTTCATTGAAGTTCTCGCCTGCTTTCAAACCCTCTCTCTCTTAATGAGGGACCAGCATTGGCTGAGGTAGTGATACTCTGTAACCCTTTGGCTAAGCCACAGAAAGATTTTAGCATATGTGGGTTCTACATATTAACTGTTCCTGTCTACCTTCTTTTGTCCGTCTTCAAGGTTACAGATCTGATCTTACTGATAAAGGAAAAGGACCAGTTGATCAATGAAAAAACTGATGTGATTCTAAAAAAAGAGGAGGAGCTAAACCAACTCAGTCAAGGTTAGACCAAAGGAGTCTCCTCATCCCAAACTGCTTCACTTTGGTAAAGTCTCTGTAGCTCAGGGATTGCTTGACTCTAGTTTCTAACAATGCTAGCATTTTTAATTGGAAAAGGTGCAGAGAAGAGCATCCAGAATGACTTGAGGTTCCAAATAGCTTCCATACGAGGAGAGATTAAAAAGACTGGGACTGTCTTAGTAAAGAGATGACTAGGGGTGGGGGATAGGAGAGGTCTATAAAATCATGACTGGTGTGGAGAAAGTGAGTAAGGACGTGTTATTTACTCCTTCTCAACACAAGAACTAGGAGTCACCTGGTTAAAGCTCTGAGGCAGCTTGCATTGATGTTCAGTCCACATTGTATTTGCCTCCTGCATCACTGGAGAGGGGAAATAGGCCTGACGCTCTCCCGCTTGCCTTCTGTGCAACTCACTCTGTTTACAGAAAATTAACAGAAGCTCCATTTTCTTCTCTGGAATGGCACTAACCATGTCTGTCCTGACCAAGGTCATGAAGCTCTCGTGCTGCAAACGCACCTGTTGCAGTCTGACATAGAAGCATGCAAGAGCCAAGCGGCAGAGAGAGAAGAAACAGCAGGAAAGCAGATCAGTGCTTTGAGGTTGAAGATGAAGGAGCAGCAGGAGCAGCTGCTGGCCAGCGAGAGAAATGTGAGTGAAGTTGCAGGGCAGCTTCCTCTAGTCTTGTCAGGAAAACCAAAATGTGCAGAGACTTCAGCTCACCCTGCTGTGCCTGAGAGCAAACAAAACCTCTCCATGGGATGTGACAGGTCACCTCATCAACCCACCTGCTGCCTTGAAACCTCGCCAGAGCTGTCTGTATCTGTCACTGTGCACTTGGCCTAGAGGAACCCAATCCCCTTCAGGTTTTTTTAAGTGTCCTCTGAAAAGCAGCACCTCCATTAGACAGCTAGAGTGTCCCTTTGGGTGTCTGTCTCGGGTAGTTTCACAAATGAGAGATTGTCCTGCCCAAACTTACCATTTAAAAACACAGTGGAGCTTTATCTTGGGCAGGGGCCCCTGGCTGCCAAAGTTGTGGTCTCTGAGATTTGCTTTGCTCTTTACCTTTGAAGGTTTTGGCATTAGAAGCAGCAAGAGCCTTTAATAAGCACTTGTATCCTCCAGAAGACAGTGAGGTGGAACAAAACGGAGAGGTGGCAGCTGCAGACATCCTTCAACTTCAGAAAGACAATAGAGACTTGGAGCAGCAAATTTCTGAGAAAAACAAGGTAACTGAAATGCAGTGAAAATGGCTTTTCCCCATTTGGCTCATGTGGCTTGTATTCCTGATTTGTCAGGCCTGCAAAAAAGCATGAAACTACAGGTAATATGTGACCCTAGGTACTAATGTCCTGCCCTCCCCCTGCAAAACCTGCTGCTGCCAAAGGATTTCCTGTCCCCTACCTCTGGAACAGCTTCCCACACCATGGTTCACTGCTCTGCCTTCTTTCTTTAGACCCACTTCTTCTAAGAAGCCTCATTATTAAGTGATGACAATATGCTCGGTGTTGTACAAGATATGAAGTCAAGGCAGAGCCTTCCATGGAAAGATTCGTCTAGAATACAATCCTGGAAAGACAAGATCTATGGGGGAAGAAGTTACCTTATATTAGAATAAGGGATTAAAAAATGTTCATTTAGTGTGTGCCTTAAGGAAGAAGTGGGGATTGACCCACTGGCTTTAAGGGGATCGTTCCAGGCCTAGGACATGTCTCCATATCTCCTTGTGCATGCACAGTTATCCATTGTAGCTGAGCTCTCTGCAGTCTTATGGAGCCATATAAATAACCGAAAATCCTGCTTCAGTGTCAGAAAAGATTCAGAATCTGATGCAGTATCTTTCCCCTTGTGGCAGCCATGTTCCCTTTGTTTTCTGTTAACCTCACATTTTATCGCTGTAATGTTGTCACATTAATCTGCACCAGGAATTAAAGTATAGTCTCCTCATCCCATTCCTGCTGCACTGTGTGGCTGAAAGAGCAGAGTATTCAGGCTTGTCAGATTACCCTTCTCCAGAGCCATTAACTTTGTTCAATGTCTGCCCCATTAGCTAAACTTTAATTGTGGGGTTTTTTCCATTTGAAAGTTGTAGGTCTGAGCGTGTTCAAATATGAAGCTTCCATGCTGTTAAGTTAATATCAGTTTCTGTCTTTTGTGTGTGTAGATGATAAAACAGTTACAGCAGAGAATGGCAGAGCTCAAAAAGACCCTGCAGAAAGAGCTGGTAAGTCTTTAGCCTTTCCAGCCCCCTGACATTGACAAGGTACTCATGCTGCCAGTTTTTAAAAACTTGCTGCCATCTGGATTGTAAACCCTTTGGGGTAGGGACTGTCTTCATATGTTTACAGAGTGCCCAGCAAAACAAATCCCCAGTCTGGGGATGTAAATATTCATTAATCCCACAGATGCTCTAAGTGGTGTTAACCAGGATGTGAGTACTGTCAGTCAAGAACTTCAGCACAAGTAAATAATTATGCCAGCCCTGATCTTTTCTTTTGCACCTAGGGGAAATCCAAGATAGAAGCCAGAGCTGGTGTGGCCAGGTCACTGCAGCTCCTCTGATGTAAGGGCTGAGGGTTGGTTCACTGCACTTTGCGGTAATCAAGGGTTACTTTGTTCATCTCTGGAAATCTGCACTAGAAAACAAGAGATGATGTATTTCTTCATAGACTCTTCCTTGCTCTCACTTCACAGTGAATAAAAGGAGGTAGAACAGGGTTTGGGCACATCTTGGTGTAGTAAGTGAAGGCCCTGTATGAGGCCTGAGGCCTGAACCAAACTAAAGTAATGGTCAAGACTTTGCTAATATAAAGCAAAATTAAGCTGTGAGCAAGAGGCAGGCCCTGCTCACAGAAGCTGGCAAGGAAAGGGCTGATGTTGCATAAATATATATCCATTTAGCATAGTTACAGTATAAACATGGTACCAACATACACTATACCAGAACATTCCACAGATAACATGGAACAGGCCGACCCATCCCAATGATGGGCAAAAGGGTAAAATGATGGATAGAGTTGTTTTGATCGAACCAACAGGTACAAGGTGCGAGGCGGTACCTTACTACGTGGAGGGGTTGCACCTCAATACGTCAGGAGTGATGTGTAACTTGTTTGTACCTGTGTATAAAAATGGATCCCTGGGGTGGTGTCTTTGTCCGGCCATGGGGGCAGTGGAAAGTCCCGCCACTGAGCCGGGTCCTTGCCAAGAGGCACTTTCTCGTAGTATGCCCTGAATTAGGCTCAGAAACCTACAGGGAACTGCAGTTGTGTCCGAGATCGCAATAAACCTGCCCGAGGTGCCTTTGTACCTTACTAGACTCTGTGGTCATTGGGGGTTCTCGTCGGGTCTGCTGTGTCAGCTATCTGCGCAGAGCTGGGGCAGCACACAGAGGGAACACACGCACGCAGCCGAGTGATATCAACAGGAGAAAGCAGAAGCACCACACTGGTAGCATCTCTCAACACTTGGTTTTTTCTTTTGCTTGATAGTTACTGTGGGTTATAAAAGACCTGGCTCCAGGGTGACTCAGGATTCCCTGAGGCTTCTCCTTGGAGAGGGAAGCATTGAGATTTAATTGCTATTTAGCTGCCTTTGCAGGTCAATCTCACAGCCTTAGTGGTGTCCATCTTTGGGAAAGACTCTCCCCTGCAATCCTAGATAGAGGGGATGGAATGGTGAGCCCTGTCTTGATCAGCATTAGACCACTTGGTGCAGTCATCTAAGAAGTCATTTTTATTAAATTTTGTAACATACCTGCCTTGAAAGTTTTTAAACGTCCTTTTGTTAGGCTTGGATGGCTCTGGAGTTGATAATGGGATACAGAGCCTTCCCCTCTACAATACCAATGCGAATCCTGCTCAGGTTAGAGGCAATACTCGTTGGCTTAGGTCCAGTTCCAGAAGTGGTTTGTGTGATGTAGACACCATTAGTAGCGTCTGTGCTGGCAGTCTGGGTAGAGGGACCAAGGATCTAATGGATGTGGAGACAATCACCATCTTCTCCCTACAAGTGGCTCTTTCAGGGTAAGGTGAGGAGAAGCTTTTGCTTGAGTGTTCCTGCCTGGCTATACCTGTCCTGTGGATAGAGGACTTCAGTCTCCAGTGCTATCAGGATAGCACCTTCCTCCGGGACTAAATTCATACCACGTTTAAGTATAAAATGCAGTTTTTCCTTTTCAGAAAATAAGGCCTGACAACGAGATCCCTGAAGTACGTGAGAAACCAAATTCTGAAGTGCCTAATGCTGCAATGACTGTCACAAACAACTCTGATTTAAACGATTCACGGGAGATCAACTTTGAATACCTTAAACATGTTGTACTAAAGTTCATGTCCTGCCGGGAAGCTGAGGTAAAGACTTGTTCTCACATCTAAGTTTGACTCACTCATGCTTACTAATAAACAAAAACTCCAACTGTAATTAAGATCTAGAAAGAGATCTGCAGCTGCAGTGTTGTTTAACTGCTTTAGTGTTTGAAGCACCAGCTGCATTCTGGTGTCCTGGTAAGATTCATCCATTTAAAATATTAGTAGAGGGTTTGAACAGACACTCAACACTAAAGATACATTAGGATATTGTATGTCTCCATCCTGCCTATACACCAGCTTGGTTAATCCTAGGAACTACTCATGGGAACCAAGTGCATTCTTCATTCAAATAAACCAGGTAAATTAAGTGCTTCCCCCAGACTATGCAAACCACAACAGAGACTGGAGAATCAAGAAAAGCGACCTGCCAAACACACAGGAAGTGAGCTAACACAATCCACACCTGTGAATGAGATAGGATACAGAGGCTTCATACCAAACCTGCACAGATCCTCACTGCTACCCCATAATCCCAGAGTGGACCTAGAGAGCTGGGAGTCTTGTAAAATGTCAACAAATCTGTTTTTATTTCAGGCATTCCACCTAATTAAAGCTGTGTCCGTGTTACTTAACTTTTCACAAGAGGAAGAAAATATGCTCAAAGAAACGTTGGAATACAAGGTAAGATTTGTTTTTATTTGTGTCCTCTCCTAGATGTCCCAGCACAAAACAGTGAGGATGTTCAGCAACATATTTCCCAAATTTTAGGTTCTGTATCTGACAATCGCTGTTTTCATGCAGTTAGCAGACCAGTGTGTTTACAAACATTTAAACATGTTTAGAGCAGATAAATTACGTTGATTAAACAAGAACATACCTTTTGAGTAGTTTGCCATTTCATCCTCTTGCTGACAATTGTCACTTTTATTTTCTATCAGCCGAGCCCCAGTCAGCTTCCTGTTTTGTGCCTGAATCTCATTTAATAACTACTGCCCCACAGATGATTTGTGCTCTTTAATCTCTGTTTATTTTAGTCTCTGCTCTTTTTCTCATGTGGTAGTGATCACTGGCTGCTGTACCCCAGGGCATAGCGAGCTGCACTTTGCATTACATGGTTATTCGTGATTCATACTCACTCCATTTCTGCTCACAATGATAAATTCTTCTCTGTAGTGTTGCTGGAAGTGTGATGTATAAGACAGCAAAGGACAACTTTCCCATGCACCAGAAAAGTACTAAGGGCAGCAGTGTGGGCTAATAGACTGTCTTGGGTAGGACGCTAGTAGCTCCTTAGTTCTAATCCTGGCTCCCAGAGGAAATGCTTAAGTGTTCAGAGCAGGGAGCAGAGTCAGAATTCTTGTGTTCTACTCTTGCCTTTGTCACCGATTTGCTGTGTGACCATGGAAGTCGCATAACCTGTTTCTGCTTGTTCCCATTATGTAAAATGAGAATTCTCACAGGGGGCATAAGGGAGATTCTACTAATGGATGTTTGTAAAGGGCTAGGTGGTGGTACCCCAAGCCCACTGTTCTGTCATTGTCTCTTCCTACTTGGATCAACAGAGTTAAGTTACCTATGTTCAGACTAGATATCTGAGTATACAAGAGGGATACGGGGTGCTGTTTCACAGTGGGTATTTTACATTTGATTTTAATCAGGGTTCTGTGATTACAAATTAAACTGTATGAAGTTAAAGGAACATTCAGTTGAAATAATGTAAATAAATAATCCTGTTATACATAATCAGCTAAATTTATGAAAGCAGAAGGAATATGTGCTGTTTAGACAATGAAAATCAGTGAAACCAGTTTCAATTTGATTCTTAGTTCTGAGGTGTGTGGGACGCAAATACTTTTCTGTTGCTTATGTTGTATAAATGTATGTTTGTTTTGTTTTTTACCAAATCATGGAGGCCCCCATGGGCTGATGTCCCTTGTTAAATCCTCATGATTTAAAAGAAGAGTCTAGGTTAATGTGTGTTGTGCTTTCCCATGCCAGATGTCGTGGTTTGGGTCAAAGCCATCTCCCAAAGGCAGTATCCGGCCATCCATCTCGAATCCCAGGACAGCATGGTCTTAAGGGAACTGGAAAATGGGCAATCAGCATCTAGCCTCTTTTTTCTGTGAAAAGGACTCTTCACACACTAGTTCAGGTGTGTCTTAATCACTGTCATTGCAGTATTTTGTACAAGAATTTTGACTAATTGTTTACAAAGATATACTGTACAAGCAGCATCCTTCACTGCAAATTGAAATTTTCTCTCTGGGGTGGATTCAGGGACTCTGTCTCAATGGCCTGTTAGCTGTGTAACAGCTATCTCCTTATGCTCATAAATCCCGTGTCTTAGCACCAAAGGGTTATATTAATTTCACTAAACAGTGGTGGCGGTTCAGGATTTTGACATTTTACATTTGTCATGAAATACTAAAGGTCCATAACTCTAGGTACATACCGTAAAGCTTCCCTTTCTCATCGGGCACAGGTGGCAATGAAGGGGTGTTTGCTGGTGGTCCTGTGTTCAATTCCTGACCGTTCTAAAAGCTTTTTGGAGAACACAAACAAGGGGTATAACCAAAAACAAAGTCTTGCCTTGTTATACTGACCTAACGTGTTAGCATTTGTTCATATCACTATGTAAATTTTACAGTGCATATATCCTGGCCTGCGGTCATGAAAACTGCACAGATGACATTTATTTAATTTTCAGAGAGAGCACAACTTTATAGTTGTCTGATTTTTACTTTTCTTAAAGAAAAAATTAATATTTAAAATGGTCTTAATTATAGTACCTAATACTCAGTTGCCTTTTAAACTAATGTACTAGTCTGTATCATAGGTTTAGTGGTGGGAAGAGAGGTAGTAAACCATTTTAAATACTTTTTAAAACTGAATTTCAGTTTATTGTAAACATAATTTAAAAGAAGAGTTCCAGAGTTCTTATTGAAAGGAAAAAAATCTTAGTGATACAAAGGGCAAAGAACGTCAATATAATACCTTTGGGTTTTTTTCTTTACAAGTTTGCTAGTAGCAGACTTCTATAACTAACATCTGCTTCCCTCTAAAGCAGTATTGACTGGATCTGTTTCAGACTTTACATTTACCTGCAACTAAATTTACTTTGATTTTAAGGTAGTGGGCTTATTAGCTCTTTCCTGTCATACTATTCTTTAGTTGGAGCATGTTAGTCTTTTTAATGTAAAGGCAGAATTCAGCTTGTACGCAGCAGATTGTGGCTTGAATACTACGAACTTCCCTGGAGAGGAAGGACAGACTAAGCCCTGATCTGCCATACAGAGCTGGAGTAGAATTTTGCCCTTAGTCACTAACCACAAATTACCTTAAAAATGGGAAGCAGCAATTTGTCTGGCTTTGTTTAAAAAAAACTGAAGTTTATAAAAACTACATAGAAGATATAGAACTTAAACAGGCAGCAAGTTGCACAAAGGCTCTTGGCTATTGCTGGGTAACAGTATTTTTATCAAATACATCTTGTTAATGAAAATTCAACATATACATAAGAGAATTTTAGACCAAATGCTTATGAATGTCTTACCGTAAAGAGTCACTGTAGTATTTTAACCTTACTGAGGATGTAGGAGTTGGCCTGTGCTAGTAGGAGTAATGTTAAAAGGAGTTTTATAAATCTTGTGGAATGAATCACATTACCCTTCTGTTGGGGAAGAATAGCAACAAGATTTTCAGTAAACAGGCTCTGTCCTTATACCTAAGTAAACACCTTTAATAGCTTTAGCTTCATCTACAACATTACTCTCAATGGAGGGGCTCAAGGGCTGCCTTTACCCCAGTTAACGTACAATAACATACAAATGTAATGTGCGTTCATATTAGAAAATTTAATGAATCTTAAGGGGCAGAGACTTTCATCCATTATTCTTCCCTTTCCAAATGGAGTAATGAGGGCTATGCCTGTGTGTACTTAGATCTAAAGTGTTCATTTTACTGTGATTATAAAAATTACATTAGGATGAATGGCACCTTTCCATAAGATATCAAAGGAATTCAGACACTCAATTGCAATAGAGACCCTTGCTAATGTCTCTTGATGACAGTGGATCTAGGGCAGCTAAGTTCCAGTATGGTGATGCCTATCCTACTGTTGTCAACCAGTGACTACCAGCATGCTGCCCAAGGACTTGTTTAGAAGCTGGTTTGAGTTGTTCCTTAATCTGCTGTGGGTTGCTGTTTAACATGAAGGAAAGCAGTCTCCCCAACTGGTTAGGGGATCAGGGTAAAGGGAACAAGGTGAGCTGTATGCTAGAGAAACTTACAGTATCTGTTGAATAGCATAACTTCAGTTTGATCCTAAAGGTCCTTCATTTACCATGAGTTAGTTTTCCTGTGTTGAATTTTCTTTAACTATCAGAGCAAGAATAATCTATGGTGTGTATATATTAACAATTAATGTACTTTTCCTTCTATAGAAGCTCCTTGGGTGTGTATATAATCCTTTCTATGATAGCTGCCTGTGGATTTTAATCTATTCCTTTGGTGTTGTAAATATGAATTGTATTATAGAACTCTGAAACAATTGAACTAATTTGTGGTGCAATATTTTTGATTAAAACTCTGGCCTTCTTTCTAATCATCTTATCATCATGGTATTCTAGTGTCAATGTACCAGGTACTTAACATGTAAAGGAGCTAACTGACCTTGGGGAGGGGAGAACTGTTATACTTAACTCATGAACCCTACTTTCTTATCAAGGGTAAGTGCGTGCTTTTTCTTTTCCTACCTTCTGTGGCTAGTATCTCTGCCAAGCCTGTGCATCAAGTGAGGGGAGGGTAACACCTACTGCAGGAGACCAAATTTCACTGAAGGTTGTGAGGTCCATTTATAAAGCCCAAGTTCAACTGCTGCCCTGTAGTTACAATCAAGTACCCTTTCATCCCTGCATGCCGCCTTTAGCCTGAAAAGTACCTGCTTAAAAAGCCATCTTCCAGGAGTTTAGGGAGGGTTCTTGAAGCAGTGCTGTAATGCCTCTTCAGTACATAGAACCCAGCAGCTGAGCCTTCAAGCTCTCATGTCTTAAGTTCAGTTAAGGTTAAGAGGGGTGGGAGAGGGAGGTCTTTACCCAAAAAACAGCATGTTGTGCACTGATAACTTACCCTAAAGCCTTTGTTCCAGGTGCTTTCATGTGACAAGTTCCTCCAACCTTAACCCCCTGCATCTTAAGTCATAGTCCTTAGAGAAAGCAGGATCTACATAAGATATTTGTAGTTAAAAAACCCAGCCACTTTATAGGCTGTTTAATTTTTAATCACACAGCAGGACCCATTACTAGAGTAACAGATACTGTCCATACCGTACTGGTTCTGGTCTTTTTCTAAAGATAACTGCAGTGCATCAGTGAGTTTCAAGTTTGTTTGTTTTTTTTACCTAAAGCTAAACTCCACTCCCCTGCTTTTGACTGGTGCTATATGATCCATAGCATTAACACAACATGCCAGGGTCTTCTCTCACACAGATGACTACGCAGCTTCATACATTAAAGATGTGCTGATAGTTTATTAGCTGGATACTATTCAGAAAAGGTCCACTTCAAAGGGAGTGAATGTACTTCTGTTTAAAGATTAACATATCAGAGAGCTCCTATTCAGAAGATGAGCAAGCACTCACTGTACTTAAATGCATAAAAGGCAAGGACACACTTTCCATAACAGCATTAGTTATACGTGAAGCAGTTCCTTGCTCAGCTGGCATGAAGAGAAAAACTGAGCCCTCCCTTAATAACACCATATATTATATTTGGCACTTAACTTAATCGTCTCTTTATACATACAAATTAAATCAGGGCTAGAAAGAAAACATTCAAGTAAACACAGAGTGAGGCAAAGGTACAGTTAGAGGTGCTCATTCAGTCCATTTAAGAAAAGGCGACCTAGTTTAAAGCATGTCCTTTAGAGACAGTCAAGGTGGTGGAGATGTAAACAAGAGCACAATACAATGTGGAGGTGGGATCCTACACCAGGACTATTTCAGTACTAATTTGCCTTTGAATCAAGGGCAGTTTATCTAAATTGTAAAATTAAGTTATTTGACTCTTACAATCCAAGAGCTTTATTGATGCAGCAGGCACTTTACAATGAAACCAAACCAGTAGTCCAGCTAGTCCTGTGATTGTATGTACAAAGTCCCCTTTCAAATAAACATTTCCCCCCACCCAGAAACCAGTCAATTGTGTCTACTGAAGCCACAGCACCTCTTTTAAATAAGCAATACACACAGGATTTAATTACCTCTCCCCTTACCGTAATAAGAGCAGAATTTCTGCCTTCTGCTTTACCTTTAAACAAGGGATCAGAATGTCTCAGCTCCTATATTTGATAGTCAGAAAACACAGTAATATTTAATCTTTTCCCCAACCTTTAAAATTAGAAGCATTCCAGAGGTTTCCAAAGTTTCAGTAGATTGCAATGTCTAGAAAGATGGACCAGTGTCACTTCCGCTAATTCTTTCTTCTGAGTCCAAAACTGTTCATCTTGGTTCAAGTTAATAGTCTTTTAAACAGTCTTTCTTGCTGTAAGAACTCTTACTATGGAACCTAGTCCACCTACCGCTAGTGCCTGTGAGGGTGGGAAAAGAAGACAGATATTACACATCAAATCACACCATTACACACACAAGGCATCTCAAACATAACAGCAGATATTAGCTAACCTCATTTCTGTACTTAATTGTAACACCAAGCAGTATATAGTTCACTTTTCCATGTGTTGCTAGAGCTCCTGAAATTCAGACATTATTCACTATTTAAGCATTTACTTCTTACTTTACATTTTCTTGCTCTTAAATCTTTGAAGTAGTCCTTTAAAAAAGGTTCCTTAATGAAAAATAGATTTCCTTAATAGGTGCTGGAATTAACATTACTGCTTAAGTTAATTCTTCTGAAAATGATAGGGTAACAAATCTGCAAATGAACATGAAGCAGAAACAGCAGTTTTTGTTTTGTGGAATCTCACTTTCAGACACACTAGAAAGGAAATATGCCCACAGGATCTAGTATTAGTGTTACCAAGGAAGCATAACAGTTTGGCATTATGCTGCTGGTTCAAGAGTTGAACATTGGGTCAGCAGCAACTGCAGCCATTTTTGGAAAAGACACTCTAAAGCCAAACATTGGGAACATATTACTGGACAGTTTATCCCAACTTCTTAACAACATTAATAGAAACAGGAAATTATTTAACCCTAATAGAACTATTTAAGTTACATTAAGCTTTCACCTAAAGTCTGTGCAGGTACCTCCTGCAGTTGTGATCTTACAGAACAATTTAACTTCTGGTGGTAACAAGCCTTATGTTTATACTCTTTAGGCCCTGGTACAACTTATTCCCCAAATCACCAAGGAGAGATGAGCTAGTGGTTAGGGTGCTAAACTGGGATTTTTGACCTGGATTCAATTCCCAAATCTGCCCCGACTTCCTTCAGGACCTTGGGCAAATCTTTAGTCTCTATGCCTCAGTTTCCCCATCTGTACTATGGTGATAATAATCTCACTCTTCACAAGAGTGTTGTGATAGGTAGAATGAAGACTGCGAGGTTCTCAAATATCTGAGGCAGCCTGGTTCTGTAAGACAAGCTATTGTATTATCAGAGCGCCCAAGGACACTTAAGGGAGACATTACTGTCAGACAGTAACCTAGTGACAGCCTGTAAACCATTCAAATTTAAGGGGATGGTGCAGAAAGACTCTAGGACAGACGACAAAGCTATTACCAATTCCACTGGAGATATTAATAAAACTTTGTATGACATTACCACAACTACAGAATCTGTCACCAGCCATAGTTCTGACTGGAAACAAGGTTCTTTTGTTTTTAGTCTAAGTTCCATACCCTGTGTACAAACAAACCAAAGCGTACCTACATTAGGGTCTAAAAGGTAGATATACTAGTGATTGGGAGAAACAGCTATACATGTATGTAATTAAGACTAGCAGACTAAATTGACAGATGCAATAAAAATGCAGCCTATGAAGTATTACAACCTAAGAACCTGGAGCAGGGAGTACTAGTGTCAAACATCTGCTGCTCTTAGAAAGTGCAATGTTATAATTGAGGCATCTATCTAAGAGGTGTGGGAGAGCCTGTGTGTAATGCACAAGCTGGTGTGTAAGAATTCATAAGTTTTTACCCACTTGAACCCAAGTCACAACTGAGAATGTGATTTCTATATCTGTTGCTAAAGCTGGGCTGACACGAATGTGAAAGGTACTGAAAGGGAGTGCTAGATCTCAAAGGACTAGACAGATGACTCCTCTCACCATGAATGAATAACTCTTCATACCAGTAGTACCATAAAGTAAAATGCAAGCAAAGCTTCAGTTTTGAAACAGGGCCAAGTCTACTTCAGAACTGCCTCATTCCTTTCGAAGTCTGGTGATGTGTGTAGGCTGTTTTTACATTTGGCTGCATACTCTGCATGGTAACAGTTCCCCAGCCAAGGCAGTATGCTGGGTAATTTCATACACCATGGGCCACCAATCCATAATAGCCAGAAACCATCATTTTCATTGGAAACAAGAAGCAAGCAGAAATATGTTCTTTGACATGTTCTCATGACAGCATCTCCTCCCACCCCCACATTTGAAATGACATTCTGCAAAGCAAGTGGCAGCTGCAGAAGTCTTCAGTGCAGTTACGAAGTATCACTGCTGTGTTGGTATCAGCAAATGTGTGTGTCCGCCCAAAGGGCAAAGCCTTCAAGGTCTGAACACATCCCTTGTGCGGTTGTAGATGTACCCTGAATTTAAAGAGATTCCTTCCTTTAAATAGACTTTTCAAGACAGTTGTTCCACACTCAGACCTACACTCTACCCTTGGGAGAGGGGCTGAACAATCATTCCATACAGACCTATGCCTGCTCAAACATGCACCCTACCCAGGGGTGGCAGGAAGGAAAGTGTCAAAACAGTCTGTTGGTAGCAAGGCCCTCACCACACCCTTGTAGGATCACAGAACAGCCATTCCATAGGGGATCTTTGCCTCAGGATAGTACACGTCAGAGCAGTCATTCCATACTTGAACTCTAAGGTGGAGTGTGGATCCAAGTAGGAGCTTTTCTGTTGCAAGACTTCACAAGAGTTTCTCTTGCAAGTTAGAATTGTGCAACGATCACTGCTCAGTCTTGTACATCCAGATGCCAATTTATGGGAGTATGACAGGTGAAAGCTCTGACAGGTGTGTATTTCTCTAGCACATATCCAGAGGCCTATGCACCTCGCACTACATAGACACCGGATTAGAAAAATCACTTTCCCAGTCTAATACTTTGAATAATCAAGTCTCCGTTTACAAGTTCCTAGTTGGTAGATTCTACCACAAAGAAAAATATACCACTCTACCCAACTACATCATAATACTTCCACCTTATTCCTCCTTCCATGGACTCCCAACCTTCCTAAATGGCTGCAAGAAAAGATGGACTTTGAAACCTACTAAGAGTTAATGAATCCAAGCTCTGGCAGACCAGTAGGGAAATGAATTCCCAAACAGTGTAGCCCTGTCATCAGATTCCTCCTCCAGCACCTCCACTGACCACAATTATATTATATGATTCTGCATAGGTACTGTTTCATAGAGCATTTAGAAACTCAGAAGATTTCCACCAATGATCCTACTGAACTGTGACTTCATGTTTAGGCAGCACTGAAAGAGAGACATACCTTTTCATGCCATTGAAGTAATATTGCACTGCTATTTTCTGTTGGCTTTTCAAATCCTTTATAAATGTACTTCATTAACAAGTCAATACCATTTCTGTCTAACGAGTTTACTGCCTGTTCTATCTCACTGCTTTTAAAGGATGTCAGGACCTTAAGCACCACTCCCTGGGCCCGTTCCTGCAACGACAAGAGAAGTAAAATGACATCAGAACCTATTGCCCCAAAGAGCAAAAACAGCAAAATCTTAACTGTATCCAAAATGCACATTTACTCAGCTAATGACTTCTGCCTAACAGATAACATGCAATGGAACTGTCAGCTGGATATAAAAGGCTATGTCAGTTTGTGAACCATCAGGCTTTAGTTTTACCATTTTAAATTTCAGTAGTTAGGAGCATTTAAGAACCAACTTCTTTAAACATTAAGGATTGAAAAGGGTCAGTATTTCCTTCTGAGAAAACATGATGGGATTTGGTGGGTCAGTGGACCAGACTTGTAAATATCTTAGCAGCAAGTTTCTCCCACTTGCTATGCCCTAGCATAAACTTGCTATCCCACTCCATCCAGCCAGGTGTGTGCACCAAGGTGGAGAAGCCACATATATTGGATAGCTTCTAATATTCTTCTCCTAGAGCTTGCATAGTAAAGGTCCAGCCACCGAACAGAAGCAGTTACTAATCAAGGGTGTCTAAGTACAAATATACAGCATATACATTTTACAAGTGGTTCACATAATAGGTTATTAATGATCAGCTATTTATATTTTCAGAGAAATGTTATTTTAAAGTGTACTAATGCTCCATAGCCAGGTCTATAAGGATCAGTGTGTCAGCACCTAAAGTGAACTAACAGTCACACAATTAGAAACCCAGAGGCTCCATTTACCTTTATTGCTTGGTTCTTCGTGTTCAAGGGAGAATTCCTTAAGGCTGTGTGGAAAGCTTGGAGCATATCACCTGTGCAGCACAGCAAGTCAAGGACCCAAATTGTTTAGATATTCTTAAAGATGATTAATAAGCATTCTATAAAGGACAGTTCAGAGCATTGGATATTCCAACACATCTAACTCGAGATAGTGGAAACAGGAAGCAAGGATCAACTGTAGCAACATACCACACCTTCTGATAAGGCTGTCATATCCCTCATTTTTAATATAGCTAAGACTATTGTGAATAGCCTTTTGAGAATTCTAAAGATCACCACAATTTGCTTTGTAATACAAAATACTTGATTTCAAAAAGACGTTGTAGTAGCAAAGTAGAGTGTCAAAGTGTGCACATCAAAAGGAAACTCAGTTCACGGTCAACAGATCTTTACTCTTACCACTGTTTCTAAATACTATCCATACTATACACAATAATGGCTGAGCATCACCATGAACTCAGAGATATCCCAGCTTGCCACAGAAATTACATTACTTAGAAAGAGCACAGTGGATACTGTGTAGACCCTGAAATTCCAAAATAGCGTTATGGAGCTCAGGGTACATGTAACCTGAACACACACGCACCCAATCTAAAAAGGGTCTTATCCTGTCTTCAGTCAGAAAGCATTCCCAATTCTTTCAATAGGGTTTTGCTGAGAAAGGGCATGCAGGATTTTCACAGCTCCTAAAGCTAGAATTCACAAAGTACGTGGGTAAGAGCTCAGCGTCCAGAAGGAAGCCATGTTAGATTAGTTGTAAAAATAAAAACGTGTCCACTGGGGATATCCAGAAGAAAATGTCATAAATTGGCAAGATGGCAGCTGCATTTACCAGCTTAAACAAGATTGTCTTTTCAAAACCAAACTACAACTTTAACTCAAATGTCATTTTTACCTTGCATATGGTTCTGGAGGCTGGAAATCCAAAGCTACAGACAAATATCTAAATGCCTTTGAAAACAAATGCCCCAGGAAAATACTAAATACTAAATGGAATGAATTTATTACAAATGACAAGATTAATCAGAGTTGAACTACTCCTTATCTACAAAGTTACCCATAGAAGAAGATGAAAATATCGAACGTGTTAAGAATGAAGCCTGAGCATCTGCTATGGGCAACTCAAGAAACATTAAGAGGAATCAACCAAAAGAATCCCTCCATTGAACAGTATGTAGAGAGAAAATTATGGGATTTAACAACATAGAAGACATGCAAGAAGCAGCCCAGGCTAGACAGAGATAGTAGAGCCTTGGTTGTATCCTAAGCACTATTTGACAGCATGGGAAAGATTCAGATCTATTTATGATTACAGATTACACAGATCTATTTATGAAAGGGAATGCATGCATACCTCATCTGGGAGGCATCCAATCCGGTCTCCTGCAAATCCTAAATGTAGCTATAGATGCACAGGAAAAGATACTGAAATGCAGTAGAGAATCTCAGGAAACAGGATTAAAAAGTTTATCCTCCCACAGGAGGAGAGTATGGAAACCTGAGCTTTGCCAATGAAGAGATGTTATCTTTTCTACATAAGTCAAATTACGGTAATGGAGCTAGGTAGTTTAGGGAATTCTATACTGTACAGTAAGAAGTCGCAAGTATCAGGCAATTAAATATAAATTTGAAAATGAATAAAAGATTCCAAAGAAATCAGCACCAGATTTATGTTCACAATGATTTTAATTAACTTTGTGATCCCAAGCCCTGAAACTACACCGCAAGAGTAAGATTGTTAAAGCCCGACAGCACAGCATGAAGGATTGCAAACAAGTGCTCATTTTGCTTCAAGGTCAATTTCCTCTTCACTTATAATTTTTAAAGCAATAGTTCACATCTGAGGTGACAGGAAATCCTTTGTAAGTTAAACTAAAGCCGACAAGACTTCATTGTTATAAAAACAGAAACCTCCTCATTCACCACACAAAACCTAAAACTTTGCAAATCAGCAAAGCCTTGTTCTCAGTTATTCAAACTGAGCTATGGAACCATCTGACCTTACAATCCAACATTCTCATTTGCTCAGTTCCAGGGATGCCAAGTAACAAGAATGGCATCCAGGGGGACAAGTCACCTAAAAAGTAACTTGGTATACTGGCAACTATAACTGGAAAACTCAAACAATTTGCTATTCATTTCTATCATGCTTATAAATACACGTAACAGCAGGATGTTAATGAACTAATCTACTTCCTTAATTAATAGCAGAGCCCCTCTCTGAAATACATGCCAGTCCTGTGTTACCCCCAACTTCATATTTGGGTTTAAGAAATAATGCTGCCATAAAATAGTTAATTCAGTCATTCCCAACACTTGTTCAGATAGAAAAGTGCATCTTGGAGGACTTCATGAACCATCTTATTTGGTGAGGAAGAGCAGCCCAAGTGACAGCTGCCACTCAGGAAGAATTCTGATCAATATAAAGAGACCAGCACATAGTGCAACTAGTTACTAATCAAATTATACAACATAGAATAGTTTATTGGCCTGCTGCCTAATTTAATTTTTACAGTGACAGAATCTTAACTACATAATATGGATACAAGATAGCTCAGAGGATTGGTAATGAAATACAGATCCTGGCATCTTTAGATGACAGACTAGAATCCAGCCCAGGTCTGATGGCTGTTCAGACCAATCTGAAATGATTTGGTGGGGCTTAGTCCAGCCCCCTAATGGAGAGAAGTCCCACATCACAGAAACCACCACAATTATCTTTTAACAGGTTGAGCAGTGAATGGGGAGAATGAACTTTGTCATCTCCACATGTGGTAAAGCAGTCACTATTGATATATATTAGTGATGGGTGCAAGCCTGTGGGTGGAAGACATAAGCCTCCCCGGCTATCAAGCACTTTACTCTGGGTTACACTGTGAAAAAAGATCTGCACAACTCCAACTGGTATTTTCTAAGATGCACAGACAAACTAAAACTACTATTTCTCCTCCCAGTCAGAGGCCATCCTGCTCTCTCTCCCCCCTACACTTGTTGTAGGCTTCATTTTAAAAACATATTGTGTCAAGGAGCCTCCTTGCTTTCATCTTCTGAACAGGAACCTTAATAAAAGGAATAATCTGGGTTAGGTCCCAGTGTGGCTGGTGGCAGATTTATTTTAAGCACATTTACATCAGTTTGGTTCAATTAACTCACTTCAAAACACACTGTCCTACTTGAAAAATTATTTCAGAAATGGGATGAGGCAATGGAACATTCTCCTTCTATATAAGGCTCTCTGTCCACTTCTGTCTGCAACCCCTAATTAGGTAACTTAATTTGCTTCCAATGTTTCGATCAACAATTCAATATAAACTATGAATTACAACCAACTGATACAAAAATTAAGATCAGATCTCACATAATCCCCTTTCATAAACTGCTAAAAATGACAGAATTGTTGGTGTTGCAATATGCAAAACTAGTACCCGCAACTATAAATCAGGTTCTTTCCGATTTCAGGATCTGGTTAGAATTCCACAGGCAAAGAGATACCAATCTTAATCAAAGTTAAAGCATAGTCTAGGGCTTGCTTTCATTTCCCATGTTTGCTGCTTTCTTTTCTTTATCAGCCAAGTGGAGTTTTCAATTTTGCAAACTGTATCATATAAAGATGAGCAAAATAATTATTTCTTGTAAACAGAAAGTGCGATGGACATTAGAACTCATGAAACTGGCCAGAAAAAGACAAAGATTAAAAAAAGGAGAGCTGGGTTAAGATAACATTTTGGGGAGCCAAGCATTTTTAGCTTTAAACAGATGTTATAAGGGAATTATGTAAATGAGTCATACCTAGGAGCATTAAGGAATACCTCAGAACAGATCAAAAATTATACTTTTAACACTTCTCCAATTATAGGTATTTTCAGTTGTGCACAGCTACTTAATCTCACCAAATTTATATTCATGACTAAATTTACAAAGCACTTTGGGAAATGCATATTTCACACTAAATTTTGAAAGAGGAGACCCTCACCCCCTTTAAGGCTATAAAGGCAATAATGCCCACACTGCAACCAGGGACTGTGTGGTGTTAAAAGACATATGCAATATAAACTGTTGCTAAAGGAGAGATTTTCAACAGTACAAATGGTAGTTAGGCCTCCTATACTTATGGAAAGTCAACTGGGAGTTAGCTAGCTTTCTGCCAAGTGTTCCTTTGAAAATCCCCCTCAGAGTAACCGTAAATCTTCCTAACAGGATCCACATTCTAATACCTGCGTTTCTGAGCAAAGTAACAGCTAATAATATTGACTTTTAAAGCATCATCAGCATCATCTGAGTAGTACCCAGTGAAAGGAATGCTTCAGTTCACCCATCAGAGTTATTGCTTCAGGCTTTCTGCAACCTCAGGCAGACAGCACTGCTGGGATTACACTTTGGATGGGTTTACAGTTTTCTTTGCAACTACAAAAAAAAATGAACATTGAATCTCTGTCCGGCCTCCCCTTCACAGCTTGTTCTCTGCCCCCCCGGGACACGGCTAGAACAGGTGCAGAGTCACACTCCGGACTAAGAGGCCGGACAGTTTTCTAGCCCTAGCGGCAGCAGCGCCCCAGCACAGACCACACCGGCCTGGCGCGGATTCGGTTCAGCGAGGCGGGCGACATGCCGTGAAACCCCATTTCCTGCACGAGCTCTGCAGAGACAGATGGTGTCCAACCGCCGCCCCGGAGCGGCCCCGCCCATGGCTCGCTCCGCTCCGCTCCCGCGCGGACACCCCCCGCAGCCCGGGCCCGGCGCCCCACTCCCCGGAGGCGGGGCCCTGCAGCCCGTGGGGCCGCCGGGCGCGGCGCCGGGCCCGGGGCTCCCCAGAAGGATATTGCCTCAGCAGCGCCTCCACCTCGGGAACCGGGTCCGGCTCGGCCGCCGCCGCCTCGTCCGGCTCCTCCACGAACTTGTTCTCGTCGTACTCGTCGATGTCCAGGCGGCGGAAGCGCGAGGAGAGCGTGTTCCGGGCCATGCCGGCGGACAGGCCGCTTCGCTTCGCTTCGCTTCGCCTCGCCTCGCCTCACAGCCTCGAGCGTCCGCGAGCCCCGCGCGCCGCTTCCGGGAAGGGGCGGAACCGGAAACCCCGCCCACCCGTGGAAGAGCGGGAAGGGCGGAGGCGGAGCTTGGCTGTGAGGCGAGACTGACAGAGCCTCGGAGAGGCGGGGCACAGCGGGCGTGGGGGCGGGGCAGGGACTCTGGGGAGGCGGGGCTGAGTGGACGTGGGGGAGGGGCGGGGACTCTGGGGAGGCGGGGCACAGCGGGCGTGGGGGAGGGGCAGGGACTCTGGGGAGGCGGGGCTGAGTGGACGTGGGGGAGGGGCGGGGACTCTGGGGAGGCGGGGCACAGCGGGCGTGGGGGAGGGGCAGGGACTCTGGGGAGGCGGGGCACAGGGGACATGGGGGAGGGGCGGGGACTCTGGGGAGGCGGGGCACAGCGGGCGTGGGGGAGGGGCAGGGACTCTGGGGAGGCGGGGCTGAGTGGACGTAGGGGAGGGGCGGGGACTCTGGGGAGGCGGGGCACAGCGGGCGTGGGGGAGGGGCAGGGACGCTGGGGAGGCGGGGCACAGGGGACATGGGGGAGGGGCAGGGACTCTGGGGAGGCGGGGCACAGCGGGCGTGGGGGAGGGGCAGGGACTCTGGGGAGGACTCGCCCGGCCAGCTCCATGCGGGGCCTGTCAGGGAGGGGGCCCCAGCGGGGAGTTCTCAGTTTTGTGTTCCTGGAGGTTTCATTACTTGACAATCTTTAATTGAAGATTAATCTTTAATTGCTGGAAGCTCCAGGATGATCCTGGGGGGTTGGTAAGCCTACCAGAAGCAGGTGCTGTTTGCCCCACTCGGGGAGCTGTGTAGCCCCCAGCACCACAGCCCTGCCTATAAACACAGGCAACTGGGGCAAGCAGCTACCGGGCCCTGGGGCAGCCCGGAGCTAGGCCTCCCCACCGCTGCTGCAGTTGCAACTGGTAGAGAAGTGCCCAGAGGAATGAGGTCAAGGCTTGGCTGGGTGCAGTGCATTGCACAGCCACAGTGAACTCCAGACCTTACCCTTCGTGTCATCAATGGAAGGAGAAGTTGGCTAAAAGCTGCTGTAAGGAGGTGAGTGCTGTCACTTTGTTCTAAATCAGCAGTTCTCAACCAGGGGCCCGGGGACCCATGAGCAGGTTTCCGGGGCTCCCCCAAGCAGGGCTGGCATTGGACTCACTGGGGCCCAAGGGCAGAAAGATGAAGCCCTGCCACCAAGGGCTGAAGCCATAGGTGCTGACTTCCCCTGTTTCTTGTAGATGCTCGACCCCGCCCCCACTCCTCACCTTCCATGAGGACCCGCCCCCAAAGTCCCCATCCCATCTGACCCCTCCCTGCCACTATTCCAACTCTTTCCCCAAATCCCTGCCCTGGCCTCGCCTCTTCCCCCAAGCGCCATCCCTCCCCCCCCCCCCCAAGCGTGCTAACGCTGCCAAATAGCTGGGAAGCGCTGGGAGATAGGCAGAGGAGTGCGGAAGCAGTATGCTCAGCGGGGGAGGGGAGCTGGGCTGCCAGTGGATGCAGAGCACCCACTAATTTTTCCCTGTGGGTGCTCCAGCCCCGGAGCACCCACAGAGTCGGTGCCTATGACTGAAGCCAAAGCCTGAGCAGCTTGGCATGGAGCCCCATGCCATTGCCCTGCTTGCTATCACTAATGTAGGCCTTGGCTTTTATATGCAGAAAAACAGTTGTGCACAGGTGGGCTGTGGTGTTTTTAGATCACGTTGGCGGTAGGTGGGAGGCTCAGAAAGAAAAAGGTTGAAAACCCCTATTCTAAACCATAATAAATCTAGGACTAGGGTAGCCCAGCCCCTTACATACCAGGTCCACATACCCAATATTTTACTTGCATGACAAATTATTTTTACTACCCCCTCCCCCCCTTAAAGTTACGATACTAAGTTCAACCATCTCATGAACCAGCATTTCATATTAAGATGTGGAAGGAGGAGGTCTGATTTCCTACAGCTAGAATTATGCATTAAGACATGACACGCTGTTCCCCATTGCTTAGCTTCAGTTCCAGTAAAGCTCCTCCACACGCCTCCTTTCAAGCATTTCAGTTTGCTTCTTCTGAGTCCTGACGGAATTCTGTGCCAAAAAATAAAATCTGCAAATTTTATTTGTCAATAAATAAATGTGAAGGCTCCAGCATGGCAATGGGGAGTACAGGCCACTGACTACAGAGGTGTGAGATCACCTTGTGCGCCCCCTGCCAATCTAGATATAGACTCGGCACTAAAGTTGCACCCAACCCAGACACAGCACAAGGACCAGGCCTGTCCCAGAAACACCCTGGGGCCCTGTCCCTCTATGCCAAGCATACTAGATGTAGGCAGGCAGGTTCAGCCCAGCAGGATCCAAGTGTGAAGGGGCTTAGTGTGGGGAGATCCAGGTGTGGGGTGATAGGGTTCTGTATGGGGCAATCTGGGTGCAGGCAGCTTGGTGGGGGGAGGTGTGACAGGTTGGATCACAGAAACCCCCTTGGGAATGGCCAACTGATGTGCCAGACTACTTCTGCCCCTGCTTTCCTGCCCCGTCAGCTTAGGACTTCAGTGCCCTGCCTGGTTGGAGCCAGACCCGCTAGCCTGCTGCAAACCCAGACCCAGGGTCTGAACCACATCCTCTAACAGCCGTAGGCTTAACTGAAAGCAACTTACAGAAATGTTCCTGTCTTTAACGCTCAGATGTCCAACTTCCAATGGGGTCCAAACCCCAAATAAATCCATTTTACCCTGTATAAAGCTTATACAGGGCAAACTCATAAATTGTTTTCCCTCTATAACACTGATAGAGAGATATGCACAGCTGTTTGCCCCCCCGTATTAATACATACTCAGAGTTAATTAACAAGTAAAAAGTGGTTTTATTAAATACAAAAAGTAGGATTTAAATGGTTCCAAGTAATAGCAGACAGAACAAAGTGAATTACCAGGTGAAATGAAATAAAACACACTAATCTAAGACTAATTCAGTAATACAACTGAGTACAGATAAAATCTCACCCTGAGAGATGTTTCAGTAAGTCTCTCACAGACTGGACACCTTCCTAGTCTGGGGACAGTCCTTTCCCCTGGTACAGCCCTTGTTCCAGCTCAGGTGGTAGCTAGGGGATTTCTCATGATGGCTGCTCCCTTTGTTCTGTTCCACCCATTTGTATATCTTTTGCATAAGGTGGAAATCCTTTGTCCCTCTCTGGGTTCCCACCCCCTCCTTCTCAATGGAAAAGCACCAGGTTAAAGATGGATTCCAAGTTCAGGTGACATGATCACATGTTACTGTAAGACTTCATTACCCACTTGCCAGCACACATGTATACAGGCAGACTTACAAGTAAAACAGAACCATCTGCAGACAATGGTCCTGGTTAATGGGATTCATCAAGATTCCAAATCACCATTAATGGCCCACACTTTGCATAATTACAATAGGCCCTCAGAATATTTCATATTTCTAATTTCATATACAAGAGTGATACATTTATACAAATAGGATGACCACACTCAACAGATTATAAGCTTTGTAATGATACCTTACAAGAGACCTTTTGCATGAAGCATATTCTAGTTAAATCATATTTAAACTCATTAGCGTATTTTCATAAAATCATATAGAGTACAACATCACAGGAGGATCTGGATGAACAGGGGTGCAGACATAATGCGACTCTGCAGGGAAGTCCAGGTGAATGTGGTTGGGGCTCAGCTGGGAGGGTCTGGTTGTGGAATGCTCAGGAGGAGTCCAGGGGCTGGTTGGGTGGGGATCTGGGTGTGGTGAGCTAGTCAGGGTGGTCCAGCTGCAGGTGGGATGAGGTTTGTTGGGGTGGGGGTTTGAGTGTGGGGGGTGGTCTCAGTGCAGGGCTGGGGTCCAGATGCAGGGAGGTGGGGCTTGTTGTGGGGGTCTGGGTGCAGTGGGACTCCAGATGCAGAGAGTGAGGCGTGTTAAGGTGTGTGTTCAGGTTCTGGGTGCAGCGTGGTAGGGTGATCTGGCTATGAGGTGGGTCCAGATGCATGGGTGTTGGGAGGATGGGTGAGCAGCTCTCTGTACACTGGCCCCTCCCTCCCCACAGCTGAGGAGCAATAGGGGCAGGAAGTGGGGGATGATGCAGAGCTTCCTGCAATCAGAGAGGTTTCTGGGGGTGGGTCTGACCCAGCCCTGGCTGCTCCTTGCGGGGGAAGAGGAAGTCCTGTCCTCCCCAGCCCAGCCAGGACTAGCAGCCTAGCCTAACATAGGCTAGGAGCCACTGGCTGGGGCAACCCCAGCTCCACCCCCACTGATTTACCTCTCCACTAGCTGCTCCTGGCATGCAAAACAATTTACTCGCACTGCTGGGGAGCAGCGCATGACCATTCTTGCAACTTCCCCATCAGAAAGTCACTTTTCTGCAGAGAAGCAAAGAAAGCTGCAGGGGATATGAATTCTGTGCACGTACAGTTGCGCAGAATTCTCCCAGGAGTATCAGTTCTGAAGAGGAGAATAAGATGTCTTGTGGAGCTATGAGGGAACAGTTAAGTTCATGTCAGTCTAAGGGATAACATTTATCAATGCAATCAAGATGAATTGTTTTTCCAACATTTTTTCATGCAAACTTTTTTTTTGTAATAGAAAAGGCATAGTTGGACACTGCAGGGAAATAAGAGCAGCTACCAGTCAGTACAATTTTAATCAAGATTTGAAAGCTGTGATTTTAATGCAACTACTGCACACTAAAAAAAGAACCTGCTGTAACTGAAGTGTATCTACTAGATTAATGGATTGGTTAGTATGATACTACACATAAGTGCTAGGACAGCGCCCTGAATAATCACACCACCACTTCCTTCCACCAAGCTGAGTTTACAGAAATACTGTTAGTTGTGCACTACAAAATGTTGAGGGGTTGATCTAGGAGCAAAGTTCCATGGCTGAATGGCTGCTCCATACTAGTGGAGTGGATCATTAAAAGGGAAAGATTGTCTAGTGATACCCAAGTGAACATATTTGTATTTCCAGCTCTATCAGATTTAGCACAACTTCAGTTGTCATTTAGTTTCTTTATGCCGGTTACATACTCCTTCCTCCATCTAAAAATGGGGATATTTCCCTACCTCAGAAAGGAGCTATAAAACTTGATTCATTAGTCATAGAAAAACCACTTAAGTTCCTTGATAGAAAAAGGCAACCAAATATTTTGGTAGGGTTAATCCTATTATGTGACAATAAGGGTTTGATACAGAGAATGCCTTACTATCCCCAAATTAGTTTATAACAGGTCAGACTATTTGATTTATTCTCTATCCCAGCCATTAAACTAATGCATAGAACTACATATTTCAGGATTGCTTTTCCTCCATAATATAATATTCAATTGTAATTGACAGGGATGATAGCCTCTTTGTTTATAGTACTACACTTCACAAAGGTAGGAAGTCAGTAGTTTTAATATTGATGCTAAACAGCTTGCTTGAGTTTATTTAAAATAAATAAGCACATTGTCACGTGTAACATTTTCTATTACTATATTGGATTTTCATCAAAGGTGCCCTTCCACCAGACACAAAAACAAGGTTAGTATTATGAGGGGGGAAGAGGAGGGGGAACAGCCACCACTGAAACAACATCAAAATATGCTATATAGCATGAGAGGGGAGTTAAAGGGTTTTTGATATTACGTAGGTAATCTGTACCACTCAAAAGCATTAAAGACAGTAATTAAATACACAATGTAAGATAAAATGGAAGAATTGCTGCAAGAGGAGTTTTGAAGTAAATGAAGTGAATTATTTTAATCACATAATAAGAATTAAATGAATTTCCAGTGTTCCACAATTACATTAGTAATTAGATTCACATTCTTGTAAAACAAAAATCCTCCTCCCCCTGCCAAGTTATTCCAGGGTTCAAGACATGGATATTTCAGCTGTTGACTGAATAGAGCTCAAAAATGTCTGCAGAAAAGTGAGTGTGCTTCTCCTATTTCAGTTTATACCATTTAAAATTAAAAAAAAAAAAAAGTCCAGATCCCAGTAAAAACTGCACCTGTTGGTCGCTGTACCAGCAATGAAGTCAATAGGAGGCCAATGAGTCTCTCTGCTCAGTGCTCTTTGCCAGATCTAGTCATAAATTAGTATCTTGCTCTTCATTTTACATGAAGTCAAAAAACAGAAAATTTAACAGGAAGCAGTTTAACTTTTATTACATTTCCAGAAGCCAGAAAGTTTTATCCTATAAAAATAATTTATTGGATGTTCAAAACTACATTAAAAAACTAAAGTGCTTTATTGTTGACTGGCTTCACCAGAATATTTTTGGAATGTTAAGAAAGTAGTTGAAGTGAAAGGGAAATCAGATTGCTAAGTCCCAGTTAAATTGTTAACTAGAGTCATTAGAGATGCTATTAGTCTTTAATATAGAAAAGAAACAGAATAAAAATGCAACAGAACCCATTGGTGCTGCCTGGATGTGTTATACAGACACAACAGCCACAGTGGTGATTTTTTTTTTAAATCACTTATCCAAAAAATGGGCAGATTGTTTGTTTGTTTCAAGAAACAAGTCTTGGATTCAGAAATGTTTTTACTTGCACTCAAGAATTAAATGTCTACTACATTAAAATAAAATCTCAAGTTTTCTTTGGTAGGTACCAGGTTATCTACTGCCAACTGTGTATCACTTTCCACCTGTTGAATCGGTGCTGACACAATTACAGATATTTAACACTACAATTTTATTAGAGAGGCTTTTACCAAAATTTTGATATGTAATTAGGTATTTTAAGCACAAACAGTTTGATTCTCTGATAAGTAACTGTAAAAGTGGATTTGTGGACTTCTGTTTCTCATTGACTTCTACGTCAAATCCACTTGGTTTACAAATATCCCTACATCTTCCAGCCATCTACAAGTCAAGATTGGTGTTATATCCAGAAATAGATATTACAGTCAGAACATGGTTTAACAATTTTGTTGATTTGCAAGCAAGAACTGGACCAAGCTCAAGTCTCCTGCAGCTGTATTGACTCTGCAACTACTAACAGGAATGACCAGCAGTAATTTATTTTAGTGAGTAAATGACTTATATACACACAAGGAGCAGATGTACTGAATCATGTCATTTCTACATAGTCACTTTTCAGAAGAGAACCTCTTTCTTAAGGATTGCTTCCAAAAAACACTATTGTTAAAACTGTCAGTTCTATACTTGATAGCCAAAGGGTTAAGTAGTTCTTACTGCGTAGGGAAAAAAAAAAGACATGCTCACATCAACAAAGTAGGATTTTTATTTGCAATATTTAACCTAGAGGTGGGTTTTATTTAAGATGACTTTATTAAAAATACAAGGTATCTGAAAAATCAGAACAATTATTATAATGTACAAATTCAATAGCTGTAGCAGTTTTTTGTATTTTTATTGGAATCCTAAAAAAAGGTGGGGGGAAAGGAAGAGACAGCCCTTTAGACCACTTTTATTTTCACTTAAAACAAGATCTAACAAGGACGATTCAATTTTACATCTCAGACATGTGTACACAACACAATGCATTTACAGTCCCATCGTGCACACTAGGTAATAACTTTGCTGCTGAAATTTCTTAAAACTTACCAAACAAAAAGTTGAATGATATAATGGGGCCAAAATAGTTCCAATGTATTATGATTTTTTTTTTTGTAAAGGGAAAAATGTTTAACCTAAAAACAGACATATGCAAGAACTACATGCAGCAGGATAAATAAATGTCAAAGACATTTCACAAGCATTCTCAAATGAGGGAAGGCATGTGAGGGGGGGGGGAGGGAGAGGAAATCGAGACACTGCTACAGACACCATAATACACAATACATTTAGATAATTTAAAAATAAAAAAGGCAAGAGGCAGCATTTCAGCAGCAAAGTGCTCAATAAAAAGTATAGAGGGATAGTACAAGGAAATGGGGAAACAGCAGGATGGGAAAAGATCTCAAAGGAAATACGGTGTAGTTGTTCTAGGAGGAATTACGCGTTCTGAGTCTGGAACTGCACGGAATAACTTTGGTTCTCTTGTATTTACATCTTTAAAGACCATGATTGATGCAATATTTCCACAACGGTAACAATAATTTGGAGCAGACCATACTGTTACCAACTTCTCATCAAACATGAATTTATAGCCTTCGTGCACTAGCTGATGTGCTCTGCAGATGAGTTTTAAGTTGTTGATATGAACAAACTGTAATTTAAAAAATATAAATATTTACAGTAAATAGTTACATATGCTTAGTACACAACAGCTCTTTACTACTTAGAACATTGCTGTGTCTCAAGATTTCAGTATTTTATTCAAGAAGAGGTCTGCTGGGTAAACCTGCAGACAAAAGCCTTCTACAGGAATCACCACTGAGTTTAACTGCAGATGATACCATTCATTTCAGACCCCTGGCTTTTGCCTCTAACTCCTGAGACCTACCAAATTGAGATAGTTGTTCTCTTTCACAGCAGAAAATCTAGTTCATCAGAAGCTTAGAAACTAGTCAACCAGTCAAGAATGTGTTAACACAACCAGTGGTGCCATAAATGGACAGGGAGATTTCCCCCCCCCCCCCCCCCAAAAAAAAACAAGTTGAATGCCATCAACCCAAATAAGTAAAATGGCTACACAAGCACCACCTCTATTTGCATATTTTTAAGGCTCATATAACGTGTAATATGTTCAGGCTTTTTGGATTATGACACTACAACAGCTCCAAAGGCCAGATTATACTACAAATCAGACACTACTAGTTCTGGTATTTCAATAATCTGAAAAAGGTTGACATGTTTTAGTGAATGGGTTTTCCCAGAGTTACTGAAGCTTTTGTTCAATGGAAGACTAAAGTGGGAGCTTTGGTGAGAAAGAGAAATGAAAAATGTTTCCATCCAAGTATCTCCCAAAGCCAAATCACCTCCTGTACTAGGATAACCACCCGATAGAAAGATTGATCACCATCTCACCTCAAGAACAAAATAGGGAGTTCACAAACAAAACAGATGTGCAGGTTGTTGTAGAAGTTGAAATGGCTTGTTACTAAGATTATCTTGAGATCTTTTATTATGGATTAGTATTAAAAGCAACCATCCTAGCTTACTCTACTGGTCTCCCTTGTAAAACGATTGCACTGTGCATAGTCAAACCACACAATGTTATTTCTGTTGTGCCATAGAGCATCAAACTTAAAGCTAAGCAATGTTTTAGTTCATTTGGTTCCTCAATAATTTTACATTATCTATGATGATGATTTTACCTCATTTGTGACCTTTGCACCAAACAGCCAGCCTGCTCCTCGGGGACTAATTGCCCAGGTATCAACATCCTCTGGATCAGACCAGACAAGGTCACAAAAGGCTCCTTTGTGGGGAATTTCTTGATTGCGTTCAATGGTTCGAATTTGATCCAGTGTCTTGATGTCAGGAGATAGGCCACCATGTACACAGAGAATCTGCTCATCTATTAACTGAGAGAAAGAATAGCATAGAAATGTAGGGCTGGAAGGAACTTCGAGAGGTCATCTAGTCCATCCACCCAGGACTAAGCCTACCTAGACCATCCCTGATAGGTGTTGACTAACATTTTAAGAATGTGACACTGATTCTACAGTGACACTGATTCTACAGCTTCCATTGGAAGCCTATTCCAGTGCTTAACTATCCTCAAAATTAGGACATTTTCTCTAATATCTAACCTAAATCTTCCTTGTTGCAAATTAACCCCCAATACTTCTTGTCCTACCTTCAATTGACATGGAGAACAGTTGATCACCATCCTCCTTATAACAGCCCTTAACAAAATTGAAGGCTTATGTCCTCTTTCAATCTTCTTTTCTCAAGAAGAAACATTCCTGGTTTTTTTTTTTTTAAGCCCTTCCTGATAGGTCAGGTTTTCTAAGCCTTTTGTTTTTGCTGCTCTCCTCTGGACTCTCCAGTTTCTCCACATTTTTCTTAAAACGTGGTGCCCAGAACTAGTCAGAACTCCAGGTGAGGCCTCACCAGTGCCAAGCAGAACAGGACAATACCGCCTGTATCTTACATATGACACTCCTGTTAATATAATTCTGGGGTGCATTAGCCTTTTTCACATTGATAGTGGTCTATAAAATCATGACTGGTGTGGAAAAAATAAATAAGGAAGTATTATTTATGCCTTCTCATAACACAAGAACTAGGGGGTCACCAAATGACATTAATAGGTAGCAGGTTTGAAATAAACAAAAGGAAAAAAAAAATTTCCCCTCACAGAAAACACCGTCAACCTGGGGAACTCTTTGCCAGAGGAGGTTGGAAAGGCCAAGACTATAACTAGGTAAGTTCATGGAGGATAGGTCCATCAATGGCTATTAGCCAGAATGGACAAGGATGGTGTCTCTAGCCTATTTGCCAGAAGCTGGGAATGGGCGACAGGGATCACTTGATTATCTGTTCTGTTCATTCCCGTGGGGGCACCTGGTATTGGCCATTGTCAGAAGACAGGATACTGGGCTAGGTGGACCTTTGGTCTGACCCAGTATGGCTGTTCTTATGCTGACTCATTCAATTTGCAATCCACTATAACCCCCAAATCCTTTTCAACAGTATGACTGCCTAGCCAATTATTCCCCATTTTGTAGGTCTGTATTTCACTTTTTCCTTTGAGTACTTGCACTGGTCTTTATTGAATTTCATCTTGTTGAATTCAGACCAATTCAACAATTTATCAAGTTCATTTTGAATTCTAATCCTATCCTCCAGTTGCTTGTACCCTATACCAGCTTGGTGTCATCTGCAAGCTGTAGAAGCACACGCTTACCTCTATTATTCAAGTCACTAATGAAAATATTGACTAGTACTGGACCCAGGACAAACTCCCTGCAGGACCACTGTAGATCCTCCTCCCCGCCCCTCCCCCGATACCAAACCATTGATAACTACTCTGAGTACAGTCTTTCAATCACTTGTGTACCCACCTTATAGTAATTTCATCTAGACCATATTTCCCTAGTCTGCTTATGAGAATGTTATGCAGGAGTGTATAAAAATACTTTCTAAAAGTCATGATACATCAGGTCTACTTCTCCCCCACCCACTAGTCCAGGATTCATGTGTAAAGCCTGGAATATTTTTACTTTTCATTTCAGTTTGTCTCTAGACACTATGTGACAAAGGCCTCTTAGACATGTGCCTAGTGAAACAATGATGCAAAATAATCTGCTCTATATGTTTTTAAAGTGAGTTAAAAAAAAAAAAAAAAAAAAAAAAAAAACTTACAGCTGCTACTGTGAGCATATCAAAGACTTTGGTACAGTATCTCCAGGCATTTGCATTTCCGTATTTGGTTTGGCACTCATCTGTTAAATAGAGAAATCACTTTATTGTTTGACATTTCCCCCTCCCACACCCAATTCTGTTAAGGAAAAAACCCTCAAATAGTTACCCTAGAACTTGAAATCTCAATAACTAGATGAACAAAGAAATATGCTGGGCCACCAGTTAGGAACACTGACTGTAGTACAATGAGAGAGGATTTTTCTTATGGCCATCTGTCCACTCCACTGGCAGTGGTTCTCTCATTTCTTGCATATTCAAGCAATATTTTGGCACAGGTTTCCTCCCATCTGAATGTGACTAAAGGTGCTGCCTCCATAAAAAGCATCTTCACGCCCTTCACAACTCAAATCTCAATTTAGTTCACCATGAACAAGTCCTTGGTTCAATTCTTGTGATATGAAAATAAGTCAGATGCTACTAGGATGATTAAATAAGACAGATGCTTCTGAAGATGCTCTTACCAAAGGAGAGGAAGAGAGCTACAGTTGCTTTGTTTGGTTTAGAAAATCAACCTGGTCCAAATTATGCTATAGGAACTAATACCCCCATTAGGCCACTAAGGAAACTGAACAGACAAATCTTAGGGTTGTTTTTTTTTTTTTAAATAAAGAAGTTATTTCCACGTTTGAGTTGCTGAAGATCGTACTGTGAGACACAAAGAAAAGGCCTCACAAATAGGCTCTGCTACCTACTGTCCCTAAAGCAGTCACAGTGGCACAGCATGGCCCTATCTATACAGGCAGAACCAAACCATGCAATACATTTTTGGGTCAAAGAGGACAGAGCCTCAATGTAGTATTAAGTAACTAGGTTCTAATAAAAGGCAACAGAGGGTCCTGTGGCACCTTTAAGACTAACAGAAGTATTGGGAGCATAAGCTTTCGTGGGCAAGAACCTCACTTCTTCAGATGCAAGTAATGGAAATTTCCAAAGGCAGGTATAAATCAGTATGGAGATAACAAGGTTAGTTCAATCAGGGAGGGTGAGGTGCTCTGCTACCAGTTGAGGTGTGAATACCAAGGGAGGAGAAACTGCTTCTGTAGTTGGCTAGCCATTCAGTCTTTGTTTAATCCTGATCTGATCGTGTCAAATTTGCAAATGAACTGGAGCTCAGCAGTTTCTCTTTGGAGTCTGGTCCTGAAGTTTTTTTGCTGTAAGATGGCTACCTTTACATCTGCTATTGTGTGGCCAGGGAGGGTGAAGTGTTCTACAGGTTTTTGTATATTGCCATTCCTGATATCTGACTTGTGTCCATTTATCCTCTTGCGTGTGACTGTCCAGTTTGGCCAATGTACATAGCCGAGGGGCACATGATGGCATATATAACATTGGTGGACATGCAGGTGAATGAGCCGATGATGTTGTAGCTGATCTGGTTAGGTCCTGTGATGGTGTTGCTGGTGTAGATATGTGGGCAGAGTTGGCATCGAGGTTTGTTGCATGGGTTGATTCCTGAGAAAACTACAATGCATTGGTGACCGCCCAGAAAACACCATCCTAGCCACCATGGATGTAGAGGCTCTCTACACAAACATCCCACACACAGATGGAATACAAGCTATCAGGAACAGTATCCCTGATGATGACACAGCACAACTTGTTGCTGAGCTCTGTTGCTTTTTACAGATTCAGATTAACACGGCTACCCCTCTGATACTAGGTTCTAATAGATCTAGATAAGTCAGACCTAGCAAGCAAGGATTCCTTAGGCATAATGGATTAAGATATCAAGATTTATACCCGTTTCTCCTCATTTCCAGAGGGATCCAAAATCAAGTCCATTTTTGATTACATATTTTTTGAGGCAACTATTAGATCCTTGAAAGATTTCCTCAGGTCTTGTCATAACTTAATTGTAGTTCCAAAGCTTTCAGGCAAACCCACTCCCTCAGTTTATATTATTTGTGTTATTGACTAATACTAATCTTGTGTTCATTCACTAATATTGCCTCCTCTACTGCACCAGCAGTGACTTACCAGATAAGCCATCTTTGTTACCAAGTTGGTATAATTAGAATTAAAACCTATTATGTCCTAAGCCATAAAGAGAATTCTCTATATTTTGTTTTTCTACAGCACTTTTCAGACAATCCCAAAGCACTTCAAATATTAAACCTCAACTCCCATATTAAGCTCTTATCTGTGAAATTGGGATAAGGAAGTCTGAGGCATAGAGGTGAAGACCTATGGTCTTACTGCAAGTCAGTGACAGACCTGGAAATAGAACTCTACCCAGTAGATTAGAACATAGTCCTTTTCAAGACTATAATTACTGTTCCCCATACTATGCTACAATACTTCACTATTTGACAGTGTATACATTCAGATTGGCTTATTTCTCTGATGAATCCTATTTCACGATCCACTTGGGCTCTAGAAAAGCTATACACATTGTATTCAAAATCAAATTTACCAAAGAAAGGACAGAGAATCAGTTCACTGCATTTTTAGGTTAGTTAACCACAATTCAGAAACAGTTTATAAAGACTTACCATAAAATCCATATACTTGTGTTATCTGCCTGCTCTCATGATTCCCTCGCAAGAGTGTGATACGATCAGGCCATTTAGCTTTTAGTGCAAGAAGGTAGGTGAAAGTCTCAAGACTATAGTAACCTCGGTCTACAAAGTCACCCTGCAAATTAAAAATATTTTTACATAATAAATGGAAAAATGGTTTCAGAAGTGCACACAGTAACATATCTATTTCTAATTCCTCAATTCGTAAAGAGGCCCAACACCACGAGGCATCGTAGCACCATTAAATATGTTTTCAGAATTCAAATAGTAAAAAACAATTAAATGGATATTTGAAATTTCACATTTAAAACTGAAGCATTACTTCTGTGATTCTTATGTTCCCATTCATCCAAGAAACATTTCGGGAGGTCCTTTATTAGCCACTCAAATATTCTACTTCCCTTCTACTGCCAATGTAAGCTAGAGCTTTTAGATAGCAGGCTATAAAATGCATTTCCTTTCATGTGAACCAGCATTACCTATTTCAAATTTTAGGTAGACAAAATAAAAGCCACACACATTAACCAAGTGAAAGAGTAAATTTGGGAGTGGAAAATATGTTTACAAGCAAGAGAGTTAAAATGGAAACTAAAACCAAAGAAGTCTGAAATTTGTTTTAAATCAACAGTGTAATTGTAGAAGTGCTTTCCTTACACTTTTTTTGAATGACCAACTAACATTGAATATGTACATACCATAAATATGTAGTTTGTGTCAGGAACCTGACCTCCAGTTCTGAACAGTTCACATAAGTCATAAAACTGCAAAAAAGAGTTTGTCCATATTAAGGGTTCTGTTATCATTGTTAGTTAAGAGTGTGTTAGCACAAGTAATTGGAATTTATCTAGGTTTAGAGAGAAATAATCATTATTTTCAAGAACAAGATAAAAGTAGGTCTGAAAAAGTTCAGCTGAACAATTATGGCCTCAACGGACAGATTTCCCATTCATCCACGTGGTGTTAAAAAGCCACATGTAAACTGCTGACATACTGATTAGGTCTTACTTCACCAGAGCAGCTTTACAGTGTGCAAGCCCCTCGTATGCATAACGCCCATCAACTTCAAACGGAGTTCCCTCCTTCTAGGGTGAGCCCCTCTTTACATTGAACAGCTCAACAACTGCAGTTTAAGTGAGGGAGGCTAATTCAGCAATGCTTCTTAGTCTGTGAGGCTGACTTCCCAAAAGCACACTCTGGGAAAGTTAAAAACAGGACGTTTTTCTTCCACTGCACAAAAGCAGCTCATACAAAATATTGCAAATTACTGAACATTCAGCAGATGGTTCTGCTTCCCCGAACTATGCTTCCCCAACCATATATTTATATTCACCATCAAGCTTTACAGAAATGTTTGCAAGTGACAGACTCTGCTTGCTCTCTAGGGGTATAACATGCAAGTATTCATGCCATTTTACCTGTCCATGTATATCTCCACAAACTGTAACTGGTGTAGATACTGGCTGCACATTTGACTCTTCCAGCAGTAGGTCACACACATAATCACATAAGCGCTACAGAGAAAAAGTTTACACTGATCAGCCTGTGGGTTTTGTGCATTGTAATATCAAGTATTAACAGATTTATAAACTAATGAACTAAATTATTTGCTTTAGGATTTATTCAGGTACCAAATTCTCTAGACATCAATGAGAAACCATGCTGACATGACTTGGGATGAGAAACGTGTGAGAAAGTTTGGTTACACTTGAATTAATGTTTTAAAGCGCCACTACAGACTCATACAGTTTAACTATAGTCTCAGTGAGGCTCAGAGCAACAATTCACAGAATCAGTGTAAATTATATTATTTAAATGCTACATTAAATTGCAGTTTTGCTCTAAAAAATTAAACAGATTACCTCTGTGGTTATTTCATGTTTATTGTGTCAGTGATTTCTGTATTAGATATGCTCAGTTTACAAGGAAAGGAGTTAATTTCCAACTACAAACCCTAAAAACTTATCCTGGAATGAAAGACTCAAACTGGATTCTGTCCTTCTCACTCATCAACAACTAAGGTCTCAGTTACACCTGTGCAACCCCATGTTCTTCACTGCAGGTACATAGATACAGTTCACTGGAACTTGGAAAACAATTCCATTGATGATGTACAAGAAAAGAATAGAATCCTACTCACATACTCAGGCACATTGACTCCACTGAGTCATAGAAGCAGAGTACCACATTTATTGTTGCATGACTCTCCATATACAATGGTTAATGGACCACTTCTCTTTTAATGGTCTCACAATGTGAGAGAACTACTTATGTTAAACAAGCTGTTCCAATTTCCTATTTAGCTGAGACACTCTGGGCTTGTACACACCACCACTTCTGTTGGTATAACTTATGTCACTCGGGGTATGAATTAGACTGTAAGTGGCAGTGTGGTTTTCTTATGCCAGCTCTCCCACTGACATAGAGCGTCTTCACAATGGCACAGCTATGCCCCTGTGGTGATTCTCGTGTAGACTACGCTCTGAGTAGCTTTCCATAATGGAAAAAGAGCTCAGTAACACAAAAGTTGGTCTCTTTCACCAAAGTTGGCCCAATAAGAGATATTAGCTTACACTAGCTTATCTCTCTAAGGTACAATAGTGTGAGGTCTGCAGCATTAGAAGAGGCCAGTCACTTTTCAGACTAGAACCACACAGACAAGGATATTTCTTCCAGCTTGTACCTAGTCAAAGCAATCTGCAGAAGGGCCTGTGCTGCAGGTCTGGCACTGTGCACAAGGTTGCAGACAACGTCCCAGCCCTGAAGAGCTGACACTGGCAACATGCCGGGCTACCTTAGCAACAACCCTGTTTCTCGAAGGGACCTCCGGGCAGGGCGCCTGACCGAACAGCCGCTCGCTGAGGCGGGGATCGCTCGCTCCTGTCTCCGCTTCTCCCGGGCCAGGCCACTGCCGGCGCCAGGGGAGCGAGCCCAGACCGGGAACAGCGCTGCTGCCGCACCCCAGTGCGGCGGGGCCCCAGCGCCCGGAGCCCGGTCTGCGCTGGGCAGGGGCCAAGCCGCCCCCGCTCTCTCCCGCTACCTTCCGCCCGGCCCGGCCCGGCCCCGCGCCGCCGCCCCTCACCTTGAGGTCGTTCTCGGGCAGGTACTTGCAGAGCCGCGCAATCTCAACGTACTTATCCAGGTCCAGAGGCGCCATCTTAGCAGAGCAGCTGTGGGGGGCCGGCAACTTCCGGGGGCGGTAAAGCCCCTCTGCCGCGGCCACAAGCCGGAAACAAGGGGCACTTCCGGGGCGCCCCCTCCGCTCGGGGAGGAAGCCGGAACTCAGTCGGTCCGTTCTACCCAGGGACAGGAAACGGAGGCGCCCCCCACAGACCTCCACCAGGGGGGTGCATCCGCCTCACCTCCCAGCGTGCTCTGCGTCAGCCCTTGGCGCGCTGCGCAAAGCATGCTGGGAGCCATGGCTGCCCGGGCTGCGGTGCATGCTGGGCAGTGTAGTCTCTGTGGGGCCCTCCATATTCGAGGTGGGCGGCAAGGAGAGAGGCTTGACCCCGCCCCGCGGAGCGAGGCTCGGGCCGGCGGGGCGGGGCGGGCGGAGGGGAGCGAGGGCCCGGGCCGGGCGCTGTAGCCGGGGCAGCCCGCGAGGCGCGGTCACTTCTCCCAGTTCGCGGGTTCTCCGCCCCGCGGGGGCAGCGGCGGTGAGCGGGGACGGCTGGGCCGGGGCCTGGCTGCGCTGTCCCCGGGGGCCGAACGGGCCGGGACTGGAGCCGGGCAGTGCCCAGCGGGTCGCCCGGTCCTCCAGCCCGCCGGCGCGGCCGCTCCTCCGCCTGGGCAGCGCCGGGCACCCGCGTGGGGCCGCGCCATCAGCGGCCTTGTGGAGACGATGGGATGGGACCGGTCCTGCCTGCGGGGGAGGGTCTCGGGGGGATTTCCCCACAGGCGCTGGAGGGGTTTGGGGGGACTCGGGGGGGTATTTCCCCACAGGCACTAGAGGGGTTTGAGGGTCTCGGGGGGGATTTCCCCACAGGCGCTAGAGGGGTTTGGGGGGGCTCGGGGGGGTATTTCCCCACAGGCACTAGAGGGGTTTGAGGGGCTCGGGGGGGGATTTCCCCACAGGCGCTGGGGGGTCTCGGGGGGG
>NC_048314.1:24323656-24328166 GCF_013100865.1 Trachemys scripta elegans
GAGGGGTTTGGGGGGGCTCGGGGGGGTATTTCCCCACAGGCACTAGAGGGGTTTGAGGGGCTCGGGGGGGGATTTCCCCACAGGCGCTGGGGGGTCTCGGGGGGGATTTCCCCACAGGCGTTGGGGGTCTCGGGGGGGATTTCACCACAGGCGCTGGAGGGGTTTGAGGGTCTCGGGGGGGGGATTTCCCCACAGGTGTTGGGAGGGTTTTGGGGGGATTTCCCCACAGGCGCTGGAGGGGTTTGGGGGTCTCGGGTGGGGATTTGCCCACAGGCATTGGAGGGGTTTGGGGGGCCTGCAGGGAGAGAGACTCTAGGGGGATTTCCATGACTCTGGCTTTGCCTTCCTCTGCTCAAGATTCATGAGGCCGAAGCTGCTGCCGGTTCTGGAGCCTGGAGCTGTCCCCCAAAGGGCCACATGGTCAGTGCACCCCAACATTCCCCATTCATCCTCAGTCCCCCCACCATGGCTATCATGTGTTAGAGTGGCATCAAATTCCCCTATTAAAGCCCAATAAAGCACCAGCTTCTTTGATGACTATATGGGGTTCATATTAGAATGTGGGGGGTGTTTTTTACATTCTTCCCATCAATAAATGACACAATCTTTTCACTTAATCTGTATTCTAAACTTTCACTTTTCCCCTCATTTCACTGTTCCAGGAGTGGTTTACACCCTTCTTCTCTGGCACAGCACTTCCCCATTGAAGGCACTACAAATATCCCTGTCCTTCCCTCCCCAAACCTTTGTGTGCACGCCAGGCCTGATTCATGCCTATGTTTCCCTATTCTAGGTACACACTTGTTCCCCTTGGAGAAAGCCCTAGTGCACGTGTTGGCCATAACTGCTTATATTTGCCTCCAGTCCCAACCGCTGGGAAAGGCAAAGTGGTCATCGTCGGGGGAGCAGACCCCAATGGCAGCTTCTCCGATGCCCACATCATAGATCTGGGTAAGAACAGGAAGTGTTTAGCAGTTTTGTTGCCTGTTACGTTGTCTGTCCTTGGAAACCAAAAGTCTGTTCAATCTTCGCTGTACTTGGGGAGATCAGGCCAGATCCATGCAAAAACCTCAATGGGACAGTAAAAACTGTGATGATAAGGCCTAGAAACAGTGAGACAGCTTCTTACAGCAGGTGCACACTACAAATTTACATCAGCACAGCTGCACCGCGTCTGGTAAAGATGCTCAGCCTAAGCCAATGGGGGCAGCTCTCCCATCAGCTTAATAACTTCACCTCTGTGAGAGGCGGTAGCTGTGTCGGCAGGAAAAGCTCGCCCACTGACGTAGCACTGTCTACACCCGAGGCGACGGTCAGCATAACAACATTGCTGTGGGGTGTGGATTTTTCATACCCCTGAGCGATGTAGTTCTATTAAAGTAAGGATGTAGTGTAGACCAAGCCTTAGTCTTGAGTGTTGCAATCTGTCCAGATGGATGAAGGATCCAATCCTGCAGCCACATGGGTCTGAATATGGCTGTGGATGTCATTGAAAGATCAGAGCCTAGAAGGAAATAGGGTTTCAAGTTTCTTTATATTCTGGACTTGAATCTCATGTCTGTGTCCTGAGGTATGGACATCCATGGTCATTTTGTTGGGGGGTGGGAGAGGTGAGCTAAGAAAGATATTGGGTGATCTGTCATATGCGTCTGTGCTGGAGTGCGTTTATGGGGACGCTTTCAAGTATTAGACTCCACACTCTTGTCAAAATTAGAATATGGGCTAACATCAAGGGGCAGTGTTGATAGACTAAAGTAGCTTAGCTCAGTTGAATTATTTTGTCTTATATTGAAAGGACTAACTGCCCTGAGACTTACCCCTTGAGGAGGTGGCCATCAGCCATCTATCTATGTCTGATTGTCCTCAAGTAGCATTTGTATTTAGCTGAAATTTGTTCATGGATTACACTATGCCTCAGCCTAAGGTAACTGTAGCAGTACTGGAAACACCAGTCTTGTTGCAAATGGAACTCTGCACTTACTCCCTCCATTGCAGATAGACACCAGTGGGCAATGCCTGGTTGGGTGGGCCTGTTGCCTCGATATGAACATGCCACCTTCATTCCCACAAGCAGCCCCACTAGCCTCTGGGTGTTTGGAGGGGCTGACCAGTCTGGAAATAGAAACTGTGTTCAAGTGCTGAATCTAGGTAAGTGTGTGGTAGAATCTACCTATCCCAGCCTTCTCTCTTTCTTTGTTGGACAATTGGATATGCACCTGTTATCCATGTGAGAAACTGTTTGAATTACTTTGTTAGATTTGTAAAGTACAGGTTACAACTTCAAAAGCTGTATTTACAGGAAAACGATTTCCTTTATCTCCTCCTAGGAGCGTTAAAGACTAGGTAGAATCAAATCTACGACTTTCTAAAATGCTGTGGTGACTTTTGTAGTGTGACCCTCAGGTTCCTTGCCGCAGGGAACGCACTGTACACTAGTGCTTCACAGCAACGAATCCCATGCTTGGCATTAACAGGAGCATTTTTGTGCCCAATGAGTGGGTCCTAACAGAGCCGTATCAGCCCGCCATGCAGTTCAATGTGTGTGGGCCATTTGATGGTCTGCTCTGTATGGATATTAAAGATTCTTAAGAAACTAGGCGTTTGCCCTGGAGTTGTTAACCAAAAATTACTCTCCCTTCTCTGTTGTCTTATGTGCCTGTTTTTTACCTGTCTGTTGTCCTCCACTACACAGGTGACAGCATTTCAGTGGTGCTGCATATATATTGCTTGTAAAGAGCGTTTTTTAAAAGTCTCAACTTATGTAATGACAGATTCCCTGTAAAAATCTCTAGGTGTGGAATAAATACAGGAGCTTTGTAGCATTAGTGGGAAATCCTGGGAACCATGTTTGATTTCAGCATACAAATACATTCCACAAAATCCTATGTGGCTAATGTAGAATGGACATAGCACTTTGTCAGATGGTGTAAACAAACCTGAATTAGAAACATGAAGCTGACCAACCTTTCACTTGCAACTTGGATTTTTCACTCATTTCCCAAAAGTAATTTTTTGCCACTTTTGATGTTTTTTTTTCCTGACACTGTTTTGTGTGTTTAATAACTCCCTAGTCAAGTCAATCTCAGCTCTGAAGAATTCATATAAATAAGGTAACTTCTTGTTATTTATTTGTGAATAATTATCATTTCATCTTTTAATTAGAAACAGGAATCTGGGAAAGTCCTAAAGTGACTGGGACTCAACCACTCCCTAGGACATTCCACACGTCATCAGCGGCTATAGGAGACCGGCTTTATGTTCTTGGAGGGGGAGATAAAGGAGCAGAGCCCGTTAAAGATGCACAACTTCACGTGTTTGACACAGGTACCTCTAAATAACTAATATTTTGTTACACTGAGTTAAATGATTCATTGTCAACTTGGACTGAAAGCTTGTGTGGGTGTAGTGAGTCGGTGTGGCTCCCCTCCTGTCCGGAAGGGGGAGCCCACGTGCCGGCACCAGAGTGGGTGGGACCACCACCGCCTGTCCCCGCCCCCCGGAAGTCAAGGGGCGGGACAGGAAGTATAAAGGCCGGCCGCCTGAGCCCAGTTGGAGCCCAGCCACCGCAGGGAGCAGACGTGCGGCTGGGAGCTCCTGGCCGGGAGACCGTCGAAGACCGGGGCTTGGACCCTGGCTGGCCTGAGCTACCCCGGGCCCGCTACGAAGAGGAGCCACCGGAGCCCGGTCACGCCGGCCACTGGGAGAACCCCTGGGAACAGGCCCCCATTAACCCTGAGGGTGAGACGGGACCCGAACCCCTTCCCCCCTGCTGCTATCCAGAGGAGCCGCCTGAGGACCCTTGGCCAGACTTCCCGGCAGAGCTACCAGACTTGCCGCCGAGCCCGGGCAGAGAGGAGCCCATGCAGGTGGACTGGCCCGATCCCGGCGCAACGACCGAGGTAGGCTTTGAGGGGGATTACGGAAGTGGCCCGGGGATAGCCGACCCCGGTCCGGCTGCCACTGAATGTGAGCCTATGTCAGTGTGTTGCGGTCTGGATACCCCACTGACCAGCAGCGGCAACACCCGCTGTTAGGGCCCCGGGCTGGAACGCAGTGGAGTGGGTGGGCCTGCGTTCCCCCCTGCCACCCCCCCACTCACGGGTGGCAGGCATCCCCCTCATCCGACACTCGGCTACAGAGAGCCTAGGCGTGCCTTGCTTGGCCTCTGAACTGTTTACTCGCTCAGCCCCTGCAACCAGGGCCTGAGCTCACCTGTGTTGGCCCGCCCTGATCCAGGGCCTGGCCTCTGAACTGTTTACTCGCTCAGCCCCTGCAACCAGGGCCTGAGCTCACCTGTGTTGGCCCGCCCTGATCCAGGGCCTGGCCTCTGAACTGCTTACTCGCTCAGGCCCTGGTTGCAGGGGCTGAGCGAGAAAACAGTTCAGAGGCCAGGCAAGGCACGCCTAGGCTCTCTGTAGCCGAGTGTCGGATGAGGGGGATGCCTGCCACCCGTGAGTGGGGGGGTGGCAGGGGGGAACGCAGGCCCACCCACTCCACTGCGTTCCAGCCC